>NW_005364596.1:6054801-6056114 GCF_000412655.1 Myotis brandtii
TGCTTTGGGTAGTATGGACATTTTAATGATGTTGATTCTACCAATCCATGAATATGGTATGTTCTTCCATCTGTTCTTCCTCTATCTCTTTTTTCAGTGTCCTGTAGTTTTCTGAGTACAGGTCTTTTACCTCCTTAGTTAAGTTTATTCCTAGATATCTTAATTTTTTTGGTGTGATGGTAAATGAGACTGTTTTTTTAGTCTCTCTGTAAGTTCACTATCAATGTATAGAAATGCCATAAATTTTGTGGCATTAATTTTGTATCCTGCTACATTGACGGATTCATTTATTAAGTCTAATAATTTTTTGATGGAGTCTTTAGGGTTTTCTATGTACCATATCATGTCATCTGCGAATAATGACAGTATTACATTTTCTTTTCCAATTTGGATACCTTTTATTTCTTCTTGTCTAATTGCTATGGCTAGCACTTCCTGAACTATGTCAAACAGGAGTGGTGAAAGTGGGCATCCCTGTCTCATTTCTGTTGTTAGGTGAAATGGTCTCAGTTTTTTCCCATTGAGTATGATGTTGGCTGTAGGTTTGTCATATAAGGCTTTTATTATGCTGAGGTATGATCCCTCTATTCCCATTTTGCTGAGGTTTTTTTCAAGAAAGGGTGTTGGATTTTGTCAAATGCTTTTTCTGCATCAATTGATATGACTATGTGATTTTTATCTCTCAATTTATTTATGTGATGTATCACATTTATTGATTTACAGATATTGTACCATCCTTGCATCCCCGGGATAAATCCTACTTGGACATGGTGTATGATTTTTCTGATGTAATGCTGGATCTGATTTGCTAGAATTTTGTTAAGGATTTTAGCATCAATGCTCATGAGGGATATTGGCCTGTAATTCTCTTTCATTGTGTTGTCTTTATCTGGTTTTGCTATTATGGTGATGCTGGCTTCGTACAAAGAGCTTGAAAGTGTTTTTTCCTCTTGAATTTTTGGAATAGTCTGAGGAGGATAGGTTTTAGTTCTTCCTTTAATGTTTGGTAAAACTTCCCTGTGAAGCTGTCTGGCCCCTGGCTTTTGTTTGCTGGAAGCTTTTAAATGACTGCTTTAATTTCTTCCATAGTTATCAGCCTATTGAGATTTTTAGATTTTTCCTGATTGAGTTTTGGAAGGTTGCATTTTTCTAGGAATATGTCCATTTCCTCCATGTTGTCTAGTTTGTTGGAATAGAGTTGTTCATAGTATTTTTTAACAATCCTTTGTATTTCTGTGGGGTCTGTTGTTATTTCTCCTCTTTCATTTCTGATTTTGTTTATTTGGGTCCTCTCTCTTTGCTTCTTGGTGAGC
>NW_005364596.1:6056555-6077475 GCF_000412655.1 Myotis brandtii
TTTTTCTTTTTTATTGCTTAAAGTATTACTAAGGGTATTACATATGTGTCCTTTTTTTTCCCCGCCCTTGACAATCCCCTGCCCTCCCTTACCCCCCAGTGTCTTATGTCCATTGGTTTTGCTTATATGCATGCATACAAGTCCTTCGGTTGATCTCTTACTCCCCTCCCTTCTGCCCCCCAACCCTCTCTGGCCTTCCCACTGCAGTTTGACAATCAGTTTGAGGCAGCTCTGCCTCTGTATCTATTATTGTTCAAAAGTTTGTAATGGTCTTTATTATCCATGAATGAGTGAGATCATGTGGTATTTTTCCTTCATTGACTGGCTTATTTCACTTAGCATAATGCTCTCCAGCTCCATCCATGCCGTTGCAAATTGTAAGAGTTCCTTCTTTTTTACAGCAGCATAGTATTCCATCGTGTAGATGTACCACAGTTTTCTAATCCATTCATCTACTGATGGGCACTTAGGCTGTTTCCAGATCTTAGCTATGGTGAATTGTGCTGCTATGAACATATGGGTGCACATATCCTTTCTGATTGGTGTTTCTGGTTTCTTGGGATATATTCCTAGAAGTGGGATCACAGGGTCAAATGGGAGTTCCATTTCCAGCTTTTTGAGGAAACTCCATACTGTCTTCCATAGTGGCTGCACCAGTCTGCATTCCCACCAGCAGTGCAGGAGAGTTCCTTTTTCTCCACATCCTCTCCAGCACTTGTCGTTTGTTGATTTGTTGATGATAGCCATTCTGACAGGTGTGAGATGGTACCTCATTGTTGTTTTGATTTGCATCTCTCGAATGATTAGTGACTTTGAGCATGTTTTCATATGTCTCTTGGCTTTCTGAATGTCCTCTTTTGAAAGGTGTCTATTTAGATCCTTTGCCCATTTTTTGATTGGATTGTTTATCTTCTTTTTGTTAAGTTGTATGAGTTCCCTATAAATTTTGGAGATTAGGCCCTTATCAGATATGACGTTGGCAAATATGTTTTCCCACGCAGTGGGTTTTCTTGTTGTTTTGTTGATGGTTTCTTTTGCTGTGCAGAAGCTTTTTATTTTGATGTAGTCCCATTTGTTCATTTTCTCTTTAGTTTCAACTGCCCTAGGAGCTGTATCAGTGAAGAAATTGCTTTGGCATATGTCTGAGATTTTGTTGCCTTTGGATTCTTCTAGAATTTTTATGGTTTCCTGTCGTACATTTAAGTCCTTTATCCATTTTGAGTTTATTCTTGTGTATGGTGTAAGTTGGTGGTCTAGTTTCATTTTCTTGCATATATCTGTCCAATTTTCCCAACACCATTTATTGAAGAGACTATCTTGGCTCCATTGTATGTTCTTGCCTCCTTTGTCAAATATTAATTGAGCATATTGGTTCGGGCTAATTTCTGGACTCTCTATTCTATTCCACTGATCTATATGTCTGTTCTTGTGCCAGTACCAGGCAGTTTTGAGAACAGTGGCTTTGTAGTACAGCTTGATATCTGGCATTGAGATCCCACCTACTTTGTTCTTTCTCAGGATCGCTGCAGCTATTCGGGGTCGTTTTTTGTTCCAGATGAATTTTTGGAGAGTTCGTTCTAGGTCTGTGAAATATGCCGTTGGTATTTTAATGGGAAGTGCGTTGAATTTATAGATTGCTTTGGGTAGTATGGACATTTTAATGATGTTGATTCTACCAATCCAAGAACATGGTATGTTCTTCCATCTCTTTATGTCTTCCTCTATCTCTTTTTTCAATGTCCTGTAGTTTTCTGAGTAGAGGTCTTTTACCTCTTTAGTTAAGTTTATTCCTAGGTAGCTTAATTTTTTTGGTGCGATGGTAAATGGGATTGTTTTTATAATCTCTCTTTCTGAAAGTTCACTATTGGTGTATAGAAATGCCTCAGATTTCTTGGGGTTAATTTTGTATCCTGCTACATTGCCAAATTCATGTATTAAGTCTAGTAGCTTTTTGATGGAGTCTCTAGGGTTTTGTATGTATAATATCATGTCGTCTGCAAATAAGGACAGTTTTACTTCCTCTTTTCCAATTTGGATGCCTTTTATTTCTTCTTCTTGCCTAATTGCAATGGCTAATACTTCCAGTACTATGTTGAACAGGAGTGGTGAGAGTGGGCATCCCTGTCTTGTTCCTGTTTTTAGGGGAAATGGTGTTAGTTTTTGTCCATTGAGTATGATGTTGGCTGTGGGTTTGTCATATATGGCTTTTATTATGTTGAGGTATGATCCTTCTATTCCCACCTTGCTGAGAGTTTTTATCAAAAATGGGTGTTGGATTTTGTCGAATGCTTTTTCTGCATCAATTGATATGACCATGTGGTTTTTTTCTTTCAATTTGTTTATGTGATGTATTACGTTTATTGATTTACGGATGTTGTACCATCCTTGCATTCCTGGGATAAATCCTACTTGGTCATGGTGTATGATCTTTCTGATGTACTGTTGGATCCGATTTGCTAAGATTTTGTTGAGGATTTTGGCATCTATGTTCATGAGGGATATTGGCCTGTAATTCTCTTTCATTGTGTTGTCTTTACCTGGTTTTGGTATTAGGGTGATGCTGGCTTCATAGAATGAGCTTGGAAGTGTTCCTTCCTCTTGAATTTTTTGTAGTAGTCTGAGGAGGGTAGGTTTTAGTTCTTCCTTGAATGTTTGGTAAAACTCCCCTGTGAAGCCGTCTGGTCCTGGGCTTTTGTTTGCTGGAAGCTTTTTGATGACTGCTTCAATTTCTTCCATAGTTATTGGCCTGTTGAGATTTTTAGATTCTTCCTGATTGAGTGCTGGAATGTTGTATTTTTCTAGGAATTTGTCCATTTCCTCCAGGTTGTCTAGTTTGTTGGAGTAGAGCTGTCCATAGTATTTTTTAACAATCATTTGTATTTCTGTGGGGTCTGTTGTTATTTCGCCTCTATCGTTTCTGATTTTGTTTATTTGGGTCCTCTCTCTTTGCTTTTTGGTGAGCCTGGCTAGAGGTTTGTCGATCTTGTTTATCCTTTCAAAGAACCAGCTCTTGGTTTCATTGATTTTCTGTATTGTTTTTTTGGTCTCTATGTCATTTATTTCTGCTCTAATCTTTATTATCTCCTTCCTTCTGCTCACTCTGGGGTTTTCTTGTTGCTCTCTTTCTAATTCTTTGAGCTGTAGATTTAGATGATTTACTACCATTTTTTCTTGTTTTTTGAGGTAGGCCTGTAGAGCTATAAACTTCCCTCTCAGGACTGCTTTCATTGTGTCCCATAGGTTTTGGATTGTTGTGTTTTCATTGTCATTAGTTTCCATGATGTTTTCAATTTCTTCTTTGATCTCTTTGGTAATCCAATCATTGTTTATAATAGCATGCTGTTCAGCTTCCAAGTGTTTGAATTTTTTGGATTGTTTTTATTGTACTTTATTTCTAATAACCTGAGAAGATGCTTGATATGATCTCAATCTTTTGAATTTTGCAAACTTTGCTAGTGACCCAATATGTGGTCTATTTTTGAAAATGTCCCATGTGCACTTGAGAAGAATGTATATTATGTGGCTTTGGGGTGAAGTGTTCTGAAGATGTAAATTAAGTCCATCTGATCTAATGAGTCATTTAGGATTGCTGTTTCTTTGCTGATTTTTTTTGTCTAGAGAATTTATCCAGTGATGTCAGTGGTATATTAAAGTCCCCTACCATGATTGTATTGTTGTCAGTCTCTCCTTTGATATCTTCCAGGAGTTTTTCTATGTATTTGGATGCTCCTGCATTGGGTGCATACATGTTTATCAGGGCTATATCCTCTTGTTATATTGATCCCTTCAGTATTATGAAGTGGCCTTCCTTATCTCATGTTATGGCCTCCACTTTGAGGTCTATTTTGTCAAACATGAGTATTGCTACCCCAGCTTTTTTTTCATTTCCATTTGCCTGAAAGATATTTTTCCATCCCTTCCCTTTCAGTCTGTGTGAGTCCCTTGTTCTGAGGTGGGTCTCTTGTAGATGCATATAAATGGGTCATGTGTTCTTATCCATTCAGCCACTCCATGTCTTTTGATTGGAGCATTTAGTCCATTTACATTTAAAGTTATTATTGATAGGTACTTGTGTGTAGCCCTTTTTATCTTTTGTGCCCGTGTTCCTTCTTCCCTTTTTATTTCTTCTTTTACACCAGTCCCTTTAGTATTTCTTGCATTGCTGACTTGGTAGTGATAAACTCCCTTAGCCTTTTTTTTTTTTATCTGTGAAGCTCCTTATTTCCCTTTCAATTTTGAATGATAGCCTTGCTGGATAGAATATTCTTGGATCCAGTCCCTTGCTTTGCATCACTTTTTAAATTTCCTTCCATTCTTTTCTGGCCTGATGTTTTTTGTTGAGGAATCATTTGATAATCTAATGGGAGATCCCTTGTACATAACTTTCTGTCTCTCTCTTCAAGCCTTTAATATTCTCTTCTTGCCATGAACATTTGC
Organism: Myotis brandtii; assembly: GCF_000412655.1. NCBI lineage: Eukaryota > Metazoa > Chordata > Mammalia > Chiroptera > Vespertilionidae > Myotis > Myotis brandtii. The sequence goes on from NW_005364596.1 coordinate 6,060,993, forward strand.
CATCATAATTATGATGTGTCTTGGTGTGGGTCTTTTCAGATTCATCTTGTTTGGGACTCTGCTTGTGAAACTTTTTTCTTCCCCACATCAGGGAAGTTTTCAGACATTATTTCTACAAAAAGGTTTTCTAACACTTGTCCCTCTTCTTGTTCTTCTGGTACACTTATTATTTGTATGTTGCTTTGTTTCATGTTATCCCAAAGCTCCCTTAGGCTCTCCTCCTCTCTTTTAATTTTTTTCTCCAATTGTAGTTCAGTTTGGGTGTGTTTTGCTTCCCTGTCTTCTAATTCGCTAATTCGGTCCTCCACTTCTTCTAGTTTACTGTTGAAACTTTCCATGGTGTTTTTTATTACAGTTATATCACTCTTAATTTCTTCTTGATTAGTACATAAGTTGTTGATTTTTTCATCTGTCTGGTTTATGAACTGTATGACCCTTATTCTGATTTCTTTTTCTGACATATTTCACACATCTGTTTCATTTAGCTGCTTTTCTGGCAATTCCTCCTTTTTTTTGTTCCTTTGGGGGTTGCTTTGGCTACCTATTTTTGCTCTCACCAAAGGATCTAGGTGTCTAGTTGTGCAGGGGCTGCTCCTTGAGTGGCTGTAGCTCCTCAGGCCGCAGCTGCTCCCCAGGTGGTCATGGCAGAGGTTGCTCCTCAGTTGTCAGCAGCTCCTCTGGTGGTCGCTGTTCGTAGCAATGGTGGCTCCTCTGGCTGGCGAGGGCAGGCTGCTCATGCAGCTGCTACTCCTCGGACAGGGGTGGACTGTGCAAGGCTGCTGCTCTTTGAACGGGGAGCGGGCAACTCTCACAACTACTGCTCCTTGGATGAGGGCAGGCCATGTAAGGCTGCCACTCCACAGTCTTGGATGGGTTGCTCGTGGGGCTCCTGCTCCTCAGATGGGAGTGGGCTGCTCACATGGCTGCTGCTTGCATGGTCGCAGTGCCCTGGGCTAAAGCTTTGGGCTGGTCAGAGGGGAGCACGTTTCAGAACTCACAGGAGCTTGTGCTCGGGGTGGCTGGAGTCAGTGACTGTGGGACCGAAGCCGAAGCAGCAGGTCCCTGGCAGGGGTGGCTGTAGAATCTAGGGTATTATCTGAGGGCACCATGGGTGGAGGTGAGGCTGGGCTCCCAGTCACAGCAGCTCTGCCCTTCAAAAAGGTGAGGTCTGTGAGGAAGAACCGGCTGCTCCGGGACTGTTTACAATGGTAGCAGAGGCTGCCTGGTTAGGCGAGCCCGGTAAGCCTGCCCCCAAAGGTCCTGCAGGATCTAACTGTGCCACACACACACACACACACACACACACACACACACCACATGACCACACACTCTTCTTTTGCTCCCTCACTCACTCATGCTCTCTCCCTCACTGTCACCTTCTTCCTGCCTCTTGTTGGGTCTGGAGTGTTATTGACCCATTCGTGGATGGAGCCTCCTCTCTGGGCTTGCTCTCTAGCGCATTGGCCAGATAGGATAAAATTCACCTCGACAAGACATGACACAAAGGGAACAAAATACAAATGTACTCACAACACCGATAACCCCAATATAAGTGATCACCAGAGAAAAGAGAATCAGGGGAGAGAAAAGAGAACACATATGATATTGAAGAGAGAAAAAATTGTATGAGAGAAAAGAAAAAGAAGAAAAAAGGGAAATATATATATATATATGGAGAAAACACCAGTGAACAAACAGGTAAACCAAAACAAACACTAAATATCCAGTAAAGAGGATGGGGCAGAATCTTATACACAGAAAATAAGGTTAAGAATTGGATGAATATGGGGAGGACCTTGGTTCAATATGGAGGAAGTATAAAGAGGATGAGTGAATAAGAAGAAAGAGAAGAAAATAATAATAATAAATTTTTTTTAAAAAATTGATTAAAAATGGGATAAAAATTAAAATAAATTAGAATGATAGAAAAATAATGTGAAAAGAAATAGAAAATAAAGAAACAAATGAAAAAAAGAAAAATAAAGAAAAAAGAGATAACAAAATAATAATAAAATAAAATAAAAATGAAAAAGTGAAATGTCATTCCTTTGACTGGTTTAAGATCCCACTCTTCTGTACTGTCTGCTGCTTCTCAGTTTCCTGTTGCTGGGACTCTTTAGGCCAGTCCCTGTGGATTCTCTGGTGCTATTCAGATTTTTTTTTTACCCTTTGTGCCACTCAGGGTGTAGTCTGGGTGTGGCTGTATTGGTTGTCTGGATACTGCAGGGAGGGGCTATCTCTTCAGGAGAAAATGGCTGTCTAGGTCCTGCATGTCAGGTATGACTCAGTCAGACTCATGGCCACCTCTCTCGGGCCCTCTCCTCACTCCAGCCTCTCCCCAGACTCCAAAAGTCTGCACCTCTCCCTGCACCACAGCCATAGGTGAGTGTTCGTATCTGAAAGGTCCTATGAACTAGTTCAGTGAACAAAAGCAAAAACCAAAAAGAAGGGAAAGACTGGGCCTCTGTGAGCCCCTCTCCTCCCAGCATCACGTGGTCTGGGCAGCCGTCCAGAATGCCCCCTCTGGGCTCAGTCTCTTGTGACTGTGGACCCAGATCTAGAATCCCCTGCCAACAGCAGTCCTGCGGACCTCCTATCCACAGTCAGATGCTGTGCCTGTCCCAAGGTACGCAGCTCGGTGCCCTGCGGTATCCCTCTGACCCTCTGGGCTCAGAGGTCCAGCAGTTGTCTCTATCCCAGATCCCTGATTTTACCATTCTCCAGGGGTCCTCTCTCCTTCTTGGCTGCAGATTGTCTCACCAACTGTGTCTACTTCACCAATTCGGGGTGGATGTTATTTGATTTAGTTGCTTGTTCTACCTGCTCTGGGACAAGGCTTGAGACACATCCCGTCTATTCCGCCACCATTTTGTCTCCGAACCATCTTTGTTATTATGTGGTTAGCAACTGGCAGAGTACTTGACTCATAGAGAATGGGAGAGAGAGAGAGAGAGAGAGAGAGAGAGAGAGAAAGAAACATCAATCAGTTGCCTGCCATATGCACCTCACCTAAGATAAGGGCACAACCTGGGTATGTGCCCTGACCTGAATTGAACTTTTGATCTTCTGGTATAAGGGACAATGCTCCAACCAACTGAGCCACACTGGCAAGGTATCTTAAGATACCTCCATAACATCATCAGTGCTTTAGGTGCTTGCAAAGTAAGTGATTTGCATATATCAAGCCCTTAAGTTGTAGCAGGTAAACAGTGAAGAGAAATAAATATTTAAAATAAAAATTTTAGATACATTTTTAAAAAGCAGAGTTCAACATTATTTTGGTGGCATTACACATATTTTAAATAAAACAAATTAAACAAAAAAAAATCTAAACATGTTACCAATACTTAGCTGTATTTTTCTTCCAAGAGAGCTATAGCATGATTTTTAAGAAAATTTATTTCATACAGCTTCATGGCTTGTTGTTGTTCTCTTTCCTTGCATAATTACATCCATGTTATTTTTTCCTCTTAGAATCAGAGTTTCTGTTTTTAAAAAAATATATTTTTATTGATTTCAGAGAGGAAGAGAGAGGGAGAGAGAGATAGAAATATCAATGATGAGAGAGAATCATTGATTGGCTGACTCCTCCATGCCCCCCTTGGGGATCGAGCCTGCAACCCTGGGCAAATGCCCTTGAATGGAATTGAACCCGGGACCCTTTGGTCCGTAGGCCAATGCTCTATCCACTGAGCCAAACCAGCCAGGCCCAGAGTTTCTCTTGTTGCTACTTCCTGATACAGATTTCTCTACTGCATTCTGGGATATCAGCCTAAACAATCAAAGGAACTTATTCAAGGGCTCCCACCCCCTTGAAACATGAACAGGACATGGGGCTAAATTTGGGGTTCCAATTCCCACCCCCAAATGGCGATGGACTAAAGGCACACTTAGCCTACATGCAAAATTCATGACATTCCAGGGACTGGCTGTGCTCTGGCACTGTATTAGATATGAAGATCCAAGCTGCTCTCTATATAACTCAGGGAAGAAAAGGGACTGCTTTGTTGGTACCCTGGCTGTTTTAAAGTTTTCTTTTAACCCAGTGACTTTGAAGTTTCTCAGTATTTGTGTGTGTGTGTGTGTGTGTGTGAGAGAGAGAGAGAGAGAGAGAGAGAGAGAGAGTGAGTGAAAAGAGAGTCAGACAAAAGAGAGCTGACATTCCCTAGGGACACGTCATGTTTTTGGATCCTGGCAAGGTATCTTAAGATACCTCCATAACATCATCAGTGCTTTAGGTGCTTGCAAAGTAAGTGATTTGCATATATCAAGCCCTTAAGTTGTAGCAGGTAAACAGTGAAGAGAAATAAATATTTAAAATAAAAATTTTAGATACATTTTTAAAAAGCAGAGTTCAACATTATTTTGGTGGCATTACACATATTTTAAATAAAACAAATTAAACAAAAAAAAATCTAAACATGTTACCAATACTTAGCTGTATTTTTCTTCCAAGAGAGCTATAGCATGATTTTTAAGAAAATTTATTTCATACAGCTTCATGGCTTGTTGTTGTTCTCTTTCCTTGCATAATTACATCCATGTTATTTTTTCCTCTTAGAATCAGAGTTTCTGTTTTTAAAAAAATATATTTTTATTGATTTCAGAGAGGAAGAGAGAGGGAGAGAGAGATAGAAATATCAATGATGAGAGAGAATCATTGATTGGCTGACTCCTCCATGCCCCCCTTGGGGATCGAGCCTGCAACCCTGGGCAAATGCCCTTGAATGGAATTGAACCCGGGACCCTTTGGTCCGTAGGCCAATGCTCTATCCACTGAGCCAAACCAGCCAGGCCCAGAGTTTCTCTTGTTGCTACTTCCTGATACAGATTTCTCTACTGCATTCTGGGATATCAGCCTAAACAATCAAAGGAACTTATTCAAGGGCTCCCACCCCCTTGAAACATGAACAGGACATGGGGCTAAATTTGGGGTTCCAATTCCCACCCCCAAATGGCGATGGACTAAAGGCACACTTAGCCTACATGCAAAATTCATGACATTCCAGGGACTGGCTGTGCTCTGGCACTGTATTAGATATGAAGATCCAAGCTGCTCTCTATATAACTCAGGGAAGAAAAGGGACTGCTTTGTTGGTACCCTGGCTGTTTTAAAGTTTTCTTTTAACCCAGTGACTTTGAAGTTTCTCAGTATTTGTGTGTGTGTGTGTGTGTGTGTGAGAGAGAGAGAGAGAGAGAGAGAGAGAGAGAGAGAGAAAAGAGAGTCAGACAAAAGAGAGCTGACATTCCCTAGGGACACGTCATGTTTTTGGATCCTCTTTATACCAAAGTTCTTCTTGCATTTTATCTTATATCTCCTCCTACAGGCTAAAGATTTGAGCAGTTCTTTTTTTCTTACCAAATTTAAGGGATGGAAGCTGTAAGGACAACCACCGTCCATTGGATCTCAATGTATGGAAGGTAAATGCAGGAATTTTCATGAACCCCCTACCTTATTATTTGACACTAGGCCTTTTTGTTAGAGTCCCTAGATCCCCAGGTCCCTTGATATTTCTGGAGAAACATTTGAAATCTTCATTTCAAAAGCAAATGATAAAATAATATTTTTATCATGCATTCTCTATTAAGAATTAGTTGAAAGTATTTCTTTTATTTTTATGTTAAGATAAAGAGAAGAAGCTAACAGACTTTTCAGTCCCAAGACCACTTGGGTACATTACTACATAATTTAACCGAACTTTCACAAAAGTTCTAGTGAGTATATATTACAAATGCAATTTTAGATAGGCAGGAATGGGGAAGGTTAGGTAAGACATTGAAATCACACAGTTGATATGTAGCAGATCCACATTTTAAAACCAATTTTGTCTGATTCCAAAGCCCATGCTTTTCTCTCTGATCCCAATGCTTCATAGAAAGGAAAGAATTTGAGGTACCTGACGTAGCCAGGAAATAGTTTCCTGGGTGCTGAGCAATTCTTCCACAAAATGGTGATAATACAACTGCATTGTGACTCCTAATTAAACAAAAACTTCTCATAAAACAGATTAGAAATGAAAAAAATTTTTTTTTGCATATGCCTCAACTTTATGTCCTGGTCAGGTGAATTTTTAATCCTTACTAGAGGCCTAGTGCACAAAATTCGTGCACTGGGGGGCTGTCCCTCAGCCCAGCCTGCACCCTTTCCAATTTGGGACCCCTCGGACATCCTTCTCACAATCCAGGACTGCTGGCTCCCAACTGTTCACCTGCATGCCAGCCTGATCACCCCCTAATCACTACCCTGCCAGCCTGGTTGATGCCTAACTGCTCCTCTGCCAGCCCAATTTCCCCTAACTGCCCTCCCCTGCTGACCCGGTCACCCCCAACTGCCCTCCCCTGCTTGCCTGGTTGCCCCCAACTGCCCTCCCCTGAATGCTTGGTCACCCCTAACTGCCTCCCCTGCAGGTCTGGTCCCCCACAACTGCCCTCCCTCCCCTGCAGGCCTGGTTACCCCTAACTGCCCTGCCCTGCTGGCCTGATCTCCCACAACTGCCTTCCCCTGCTGGCCATCTTGTGACCACATGGAGGTGGGCCATCTTGTGCAAGAGCATGATGGTCAATTTGCATATTACCTCTTTATTATATAGGATTTGCCACTGAAAATGAAGTGACATTATCTGGTTAGAAGCAAAAGGTAGGCACTTCTGTGGGAAAGAGCTTTGCTTATATATTACTAGAGGCCTGCACCAGTGGGGTCCCGATCTTGCACCTGCGGGATCAGGCCAAAACTGGCTCTCTAAAATCCCCCGAGGATTCCCAGATTGCAAGAGGGCATAGGCCAGACCAAGGGACCCCACTGATGCACGATCGGGGCTGGGGAGGGACGCAGGAGGTTGGGCAGCCTGGGAGGGACCCCAGGAAGGCTCCAGGGCATGTTCAGCTCATCTCGCTCAGTCCCGATTGGCTGGACCCCAGCAGCAAGCTAACCTACAGGTTGAAGCATCTGCCCCCTGGTGGTCAGTGAATGTCATAGCAAGGGGTTGAGCAGCCTTAGCATATCATTAGCATATTACACTTTGATTGGTTGGATGGACGACTGGATGACTAGACACTAAGCATATTAGGGTTTTATTACATAGGATTTGGTCATATTTACTCAACCTTATTTTATAACAAAGAACTGTGTTTGGAGCTCTAGAAAGCTTCTAAAAAGTGGAGCAAAAATATGCCACCCAAGATTTTCCTGTCACTGTCAGTTGTTTCTGAGGAATTGATAATAAGGCTCCTTTGCCTTTTTTTTTTAACAGATTTTAAACTCTATGAGGTCATATAATTATCTATTCACACAAGGTGTCAGTTTGGAGGATTTTGCTATGAGTCAGGCACTGTTCTAGGTACCAGAGGGTAATAGCAGAAAGCACAACCAAGAACTTTGGTAAGTAGCTAGTATTTGTGTGTGTGTGTGTGTGTGTGTGTGTGTGTGTGTTGTGGTGTGTAGAGAGAGGAAGTGTTTATGTATATTTATGCATACATGGAAAGAGGGGAAAAGGTAATAGAAAAATAAATATAAAACCTATCATGTGCTGTAAGGGGATGCCAATGATAATGGGTACCATGAAGAAAAACAAAGGCAGGATAAGGAGTTAGAGACTGTCGAGGGAGATGAGGTAATTCCTATCTTATATGAATAGTAAAAAGAGCCTCTGATAGGTCATTTAAAACAAAAACAAAAACAGAGGCCTGGATGAAGTAGAGGAATGAGCCCTGTCATGACCTGAATAAGGATATTCTAAGCAGAGGCAACAGTAGAGAAAGCGGCTCTGAGTCAGGAGAATGTCTGACATTTTCCAACAACAGCAAAGTCTGGAATTGAGAAATGAGGGAGGAAGGACACAGCAAAGGGCTAAACTGTAGAGGGTCTTCTAGGCCATGGAAAAGAGTTTGGATTTTACTTTGAATGAGATGGGAAGCATTAGTGAGCTTTGAGCAAAGAGGGCTCGCTGTGGCCGCTGTGTTCAGAATAGACCAGAGGAGCAAGTATGGAACTTCATTATCTTTACTCACTGCCTCTGGATAAACGTATAGGGTTGTAGAGGGAATTGAGTAAGATAATGCACATGGGGAGCAATTCAGTGACTTAATATATCCTACGATCCTAGAACATGAAGGTATTCAGTGTGTTGGCTCGGGAGCCAGCATAATTAAGTGGCTTAGGGATGAGCTTGGACATTTCACTGTGTGGGTTCATTCCTAGCTCAATTTCTTACCTGTGTGATTTTAGAAAAGTTACTTGACTCCTGCATGCCCTGAGTTTCTCTTCTGTAAAGTGTGAACAGTAATAATCTCTACTCTGTGGAATCATTGTGAGTAGAATACTTAGAGCACCATCTTGCCCACAGTACACACTCCACATGGGCTTTCAGTATTACTATAGAGATTTTGCACTTTACAAAGTGGCTTCATGTGCTCCATCTCACAAGATCATGTAGTAAATGGTGTAAGCATTGTTATCCCATTTTGTATTTAAGGGGACTAAGGTTCAGAGAAGTGAGGTGACTTGCCCAAGATAGTCTAACCCTAAAGCAGCGGGGTTTGAATTGAGCCCATACCTTCCAGCTCCAAGTTCTCTCTTCATGATCCTCTGCTAAATGTCTATGAGGAGCTCAAGTTCAGGCCTCATAACTCTAAATTGATTAGTTTTTCTCTTTTATCATAGCTCTTAATAATAATCATTATATAATGCATGAATATATTACTAATAAGAATGACAAGATAAAGAAGGACCCTTTAGAAAGAAGATAACCAATTTAGGTTGTTAGAACATGATGTGAATTTAGGAGGCTGGATACCAATCAGTTGTTGACACATTGTACAATTCTGAGAAAATTACCTAACATCTTGAGTCCTTGGTTTCTTCATATGCTAAATGAAATCTCAGTATATTCTCATATCTGCTGGCTAGATTTGTGAAAATATAAGCCAAGATAAAGATGGAAACATTTAGGGAAAAATTGCTACATATACCACATGTGTTGCTACTATTAAACTTTTCTAAGAAAATTCAGATCTAGACACCTCCAAAATACCTTCTGGGGTTAGTTAGGAAGCATTTGCTCAAAAACTTGAATTCTTTCAACTTTTATGGGGGGAGGGTGAGTGTAGATTAAAACTTTTTTTTAGTGGCTTAAATTCATGGGAATTTTTCAAGCAAGCTTAGAGAAAGTTGCTCAGTCCTATCTTCTTCTTGACTTTTCATAGTAGAAGAAATCACGTGGTGTTTTTTCCCAGCCATCGGTACCATGTGAACTTGAACATCCCACCCCCATGGGAAACAATTAACAAAACTTTTTATTGATTTCAATAAACACTTATTGAGTATCTATTATATACCAGTCACTCTACTAGGGGAAGCCAAAAAAAAAAAAGATAAGACAACATACTTGACCTCCTGAAGCTCAGAATCTAGCAGGGAATAGTGCTGTAAACCATGTGGAGACCACATGTGTGATCAGCTGTAATAGAGACTTTTACTAAGTGCTTTAGGTGTATAGTTCAAAGTATGCCTAACTCTGACTGGTGTTAGGTGGGGAGGATCAAGGAAAATGTGTCAAAATGATGTTTAAAATAAGCCTTGCAACATAAGGAAAGGTTTTCCAGGTAAATAATTGGAGTGGGAGGAAAGGTGTTTCAGCAGAGGAGGACCTTTGTAGTGTCACCAAGGACAAGGGAGTGTGTTGTCCTCAAGGACATTGAAAGGCTCAGGAAAGGTTGGGTGGAGCAGGAAATAATGGTAGGGGATGAAACTGAATATGGAAGCAAAGTTTAGAGAATTGTTTCTGGTGGTTGATAGAGTAAATGACCTTGAATAAGCAGGACAGTAATGTGATCAGATTTGATTAATACAAAACCTTGCTAACGGAGGGATTGGAGAAGAGTGGAACTAGCATCTGAAGTACCAATAAAAACACTATTTCAATAGATTGAGTGGAATATGAAGTAAAAACAGGCAATGAAACAGAAATGGAAACTGAATCTAAACAAAATTTTTGAAAGTAGAATGTACAGAACTGTTGAGTAACTGGATGTGGATATTGAAGGAAAAAGAAAAATCTAAGATTATCTCTCCATTTATTAGTTTCCATTAATAGAGGCACAGTAGGAAGAGAAAAAATTGGAGACTGGCAGATGGGCAAAGGGATTGAAGGTCAGCTAGTTACAGTTATCTGTGTAATAAGCTTGGGGTGTATGAGGGACAGCCAGATAATGCATTGCACAGTTTCATTTGAAGTTATAGGAATCAAGCAAAGGTTTGGAATGGAAATACACATTGGGGAAGTTTGGAATGTGGGTGAGAAATGATATTTAGAGATCACATAAGGAAGCTCAGAGAAATAGTAAAGTGGAAAGAAACAGAGTAATGAGGTAATCTTGAAAACATCACTTTGAAGGAGTACTTAGAGCAAGAGGGATCTGTGGAACTAAACAAGATGCAGACAGGGAGACGAAGAGCAATGGGGAGGCAGTGACGTCTGTGAGGCCAAAGGAAGCAGGAATGTGAAGCTGATTTAAACTGCAAGAATGGCCCGCACTGAGAATGTTTGCTTGGGTATTAGGAGGTCATTAGTGACCTTTGCAAAGCAGTTTCAGTGTACTGGTGGGTCCAGAAACCAAATTGCAGGGCCAGTGGATTTAATGGGGGGCTGGGCTGTTGTGAAGAAGCAGAGCCATGAGGTTGTGCTTTTATCTTTTTCTTAGAGAATTTTCTTTGTAAAGGGATGAGCCATGGTTATAACCAGGGAAGGGGCCGGTTTCAGGGAGATGTTTGAACATATTTATAGGTTGAAGGGGAAGAAAGAGATTGATGTTTTAGAAGAGGTATTTAACAGCAATGTCTTGTGGATGCAGGAGGGTTGAATAAGATTGAGGGGGAAATAAAATAAGACTTCTTCCTATGAGACTGAACTTCCTCCCCATGGATGGACTGAGGTGACTCAGCACCCACTACTTTCTGAATTTTTCTACCTTTTAATATTCAGGGAGAGTGTCACTTAGGGCCCATAGTCTCACAGAGAAGAACAGACATTGGTTTGCCTCTAAACTGTGAACACTTGGTGTCAAAATAATGCATAACAATAATAGATCAAATTATAAAATTGTGGTTGATATGGGTTGCTCTTTAAATTTTTCCCCTCCCTCCAATGGTGGTTGGAGAAAGGGCAGAGGCTCCTTGGGACTGACCAGCTTAGATAAGCACTCAGCCTTATCTGATGTTTACCAAGACTGAACTTGAATTCCAGACCTGGAGGTTTGCCCAGCTGCACATCCTATCTGGCTTATGCTTTCTCTGATAGGCAAATAAGTCAGGATTAGATGGTGGCAGATACCATGCCATATGCATATTTATAATATTGCAAACTTGCCATCAAGCTGACTAAGTCAAATTAAGCATATAAGAAATGAAAAGCTTAAATGGAAGCTGATGATTTCAGGATTCCAGGATGTGGCTGTGCCAGATCAGTGTGTTAACTTAATGAGGGAGAGCAGCTCGCATTTCAGGAAGGAAAGCAGCCACGTTGTCCTGACAAATGCATCTGTCTTCCTGAAGGTTCTGTGCCTTGTAGACGCCCCTCCTCCACCCCCTTCCCCAAACACTCACCTGACTCCTTGTGAAAATACACTCAGGGTATAGAGTTTGCCTGTCTGATGTCGGAAGCCTTTTCTGCTGACCACTGTAATTACTCTGTGCAGTCCTTGCTTCTGAATTCCCTTTAATGCACAGTTCTTTGTTCCTTTCTGCTCATGTTCTGTTTTTGCTCTTGAACTATTTCCTGTTTCTTCCTTCTTGATACCCTGCAGAGTTTTAGACACTTCAATAATTATCTCTTCTAACTTGTCTGTTCTAATGAACACAAAGCTAATTTCCCCCCCTTTCTTCCCAGTTATAAACATTGATAACCATTTATCATTTTGTTGCCATTTTTGTACCTTTCCAAGTCTTTGGCATTATTTCTTGAATAATATAATAATTAATATAATATTTGAGTGTCTGCCCCCTGGCGTCATAGTGACCAGTCGTTCCATGGTCATTCCGCTGTTCAGTCAATTTGCATATTAGGCTTTTTTTATATAGGACTAGAGGCCTGGTGCACGAAATTCGTGCACGGGGGGGGGGGCCTTCAGCCCTGCTTGCACCCTCTCAAAATCCGGCCTTCCTGATTGCCCCTAACCACTCTGCCTACCTGATCGCCCCAACTGCTCAACTGCCTGCCTGATCGCCCCTAACCGCCTCTGCCTCGGCCCCGCCACCACAGTTTCATCTGGAAGGATGTTTGGAATGATGTCTGGAAGGTCGTTTGGCTATCCGGTCTAATTAGCATATTACACTTTTATTATTATAGATAGTTGCCTTGCTCCAAGCTGTAAGGACCTGCTTGTCAGAGATAGAAAAGTTTTAATTTTTACTGTTGATAATGGCAATTTACTAACACAGATGGCCACCAAAAAGGTGACTTACTAAAGGGTGTATAGCAAACAGTGCTGTTAAGTCCTCTTTCGTGAAAACGTGCATGTTGTGCATTATATCTGCCTGGCTACATAAAAGAGTGAAATTTCTGTCTGTCTTTGCAATCATATGAGCAAATTATCTGAGGCCCCAACCCAGTTTGGTGTGTTGCTCACAGAATAAGAAATCTTTTTTTTTTCTTTGCTCCATTGGTGGAGATTTCCTAGAAGTTGCAGGATATCTTCCTTTTAATTTTTCCTCAACACTCTGACTTTACTTCTGTCTCTCACCTTTGCTTTCTCTCCATCTACCACCCACAACAGTAACTTGCTCCAGGCTTACTTTGCTCTAGTGTCTAAGATCCTGCAGCGCATCTGCCACCAGAACTACGATTCCCAGCATTCCTAGTGCTCCCTGCGCTCTTGGTTTTAGCTTCCAGTCCAGGGGCTTCAGAAACCAAAAGGACTGGGAACTTCAGCTGCCCCCAGGCTGGGCTGACAGGACCGGACACTCCAGTGGAGTCCCCAGAATTCAGGCCGCTCAGCGTCAGCACACGTAGGCCCGGAGTGGCCGGGGGCGGGAATGCCCACCCTGCCCCCAGCTGCTTGGCACCTGCACACATGCACACTGCCCACAGGCCCACCATCTTTGTCGGGTTAATTTGCATACTCACTCCTGATTGGCTGTGGGTGTCGCGAAGGGATGGTCAATTTACATATTTGTCCATTATTCATATAGATATCTTTCATTGGCCTATCATACTGTGATTAGTGTCCTTTGTTAATTTTTGTCAGATCTACTGTTTTATGTACTTTGTTGTTTTGAATGTTTTGTTTTATTTTACTTCTTTTAAAATATATATTTTTATTGATTTCAGAAAGGAAAGGAGAGGGAGAGAGAGATAGAAACATCAATGATGAGAAAGAATCATTGATTGGCTGCCTCCTGCACACTCCACACTGGGGATGGAGACAACCCCAGGCATGTGCCCTGACTGGGAATTGAACTGTGACCTCCTGGTTCATAGGTTGACACTCAACCACTGAGCCATGCCAGCCAGGCTGTTTTGAATGTTAGATGACACTGAAGCAGTGGTTTCAAATGTTGCTTCCTTTTGTCTCTAGATCTCTCTCTAGTCCATATATGCTGCCTTGGTCTGTTCCAGCTGCTGCTATAACAAAAATACCATAGGCTGAGTAGCTTCACCAGCAAACATTTAATTCTCACAGTTCTGGGGGCTGAGACATACAAGAGCCAGGTGCTGGCAGATTCTGTATCTGGTGAGAGCTCGCTTTCTGGTTCATAGTCTTTTCTCTGTGTCCTCACATGGTAGAAAGATGGGAGGGCTCTCTGGGGTCCTTTTTATAAGGATACTGAACCCTTTTCTGAGAGTTCCACTCTCATGACCTAGTCACCTCCCTTAGGCCCCTCCTACTAATACTATCACAGTGAGGGTTAGAACTTCAACAGATGGATTTTGGTGCCACACAGACATGCAGCCCATAACATCTGATTAACAGCTTGCGAGCATTTCAGGCTTTGCGCTCTGTAGCTTTTAAATGCATTTACTTTTCTATCTATAGTAACATGTTCCTAGGCTGGACTCATACCTAAATTGTTCACATTCTCTCTTTTAGAATGCTTGAGCAGTCAACTGTCCCAGACTCAGTGAAGATCCTATACCATATGTATTCCTTTTTTTTTTTTTAATTTTTTTACAGAGCTGTCTCTCTATCATAGATCCCAGGATGAAAATAGAAGAAGCCTTCACTTATCAAAATGTAGAGTATGAGGAAAGATGTTAAAGTTCTTCCAAAGAGAACTACAGTTGGAGTCTATTATATTAATGTTTTTCAAACTGAAATGTTGTCTTTCTTAATCTCTTCCCCTTGAACACTAAGCTTAGAAGTCCTAGCTACTCTTGCTTCCTCTACCCTCAACTTATTCCCTCAAAGCCAACACTTAGCTGCAGAATTAGATGGGGGCAGGTGGATGTCTAACTGTGCCAGATGCCAACCTGGCATCATTAGAGCCCTCTGAGTTCTTCTATCCCCCTATCTCACCAAGCTTGAAATGCTCCGAGAGACTTGAACTTGGCCAAGTACTAAGGAATTGGCCCAGCTGGAGCTGAATACCCCCCATATTTTCATTGCTTATACATAGCAATTAACCCCGAGGCAGACTTACTTCCTGTTAAAAGTAACATGTGTTACACTTACCTTTCTGTCTGAGAAAGAATGTTTTACGTGGGGCTTTCCACTGGTACATTTGGCAAAACCAACCTCCCTGGGAGACAGTAACATGTTGCTTTTGTCTCATTTGAGTGAAACGGGGAAGGAAAGAGGTCCAACAAAGGAATATTCTGGGGAGAAAGTCTATTCCCCAATAGTTTCAGTTTATATATAGAACCTCAAGAACCTCATGAATTTTAAAAAGGATTTAATTCGGAAGGATGTACATATTTTATCATGAATTTTAAAAAGGATTTAATTTGGAAGTGTGTACATATTTTATCTTCCAGAGAGGATACTTTTAGGGCAGTGGCTGTAATGATTTCCTGAGATTATATCTCTCACACTGCAGAGCAAGCCTCCACAAACACAAAGGGTTGCAGTGGCTGCAGGATAACGCTGGCGGAGGTGGAATTCTGTCCAATTAGCTCAGGACAGGGAAGTGTTGGGAGTGCTCACTCGCAAGGTGGAGAAAGGTAGGAGCAGTTGAGGGATGTTTTCCACTGCTGCCCACCCAAATCCTGAGGACCCCATTGTTGAGGGAAGAAAGGAGGAGACTTCCCTAGGGAAGTCAGGCCTTTAGCAGCAGAGGCAAGGAGGTGACTCACACTGCACTTTGTCTAGGACCCCAAGACCTGGAGAAGGATTCCCATGGGACAAAAACTAGGCTGCGGTCGTGTCCAGGCGTGGTGGGGTGGTGGCTAATGTAACAGTGGCAACGGAACCTCAGAAGGTGGACATAAAGGAGGGAAATCTTAGTCCATACTCATTACTTTTCTCTACTGGTGGCTGGGAAAATGCTATTACTTATATAGTTATGAAGAGAAACTTCAGCTTATTCAGGACAATTTAACAAATGCCTATTTGACCCATCTATACAGCAAACACTTTGCTACATGCTGGAAACACAGAGGAATAGGACACAATGCTGTCTCCGTGTCATTCCTTCTTCGCCGACTCCGTCCACACCTTTGGGGACCCCTAGACCTGCTGGGGTTGGACCCCAACAGGGAAGTCAGGCCTTTAGCAGCAGAGGCAAGGAGGTGACTCACACTGCACTTTGTCTAGGACCCCAAGACCTGGAGAAGGATTCCCGTGGGACAAAAACTAGGCTGCGGTCGTGTCCAGGCGTGGTGGGGTGGTGGCTAATGTAACAGTGGCAACGGAACCTCAGAAGGTGGACATAAAGGAGGGAAATCTTAGTCCATACTCATTACTTTTCTCTACTGGTGGCTGGGAAAATGCTATTACTTATATAGTTATGAAGAGAAACTTCAGCTTATTCAGGACAATTTAACAAATGCCTATTTGACCCATCTATACAGCAAACACTTTGCTACATGCTGGAAACACAGAGGAATAGGACACAATTCCGCCTTCCGGTCGTGTTTTGGGGTGTTTTGCTAATGTAAGAAGATCCTTGTTTTTCAGTAGGTGATGTGTAAGCCCTCACACAAATGGTCTCTGACTAATTAAAATCACAAGTTTATACAAGTTGCTGGTGAGGTGCTATGTGTTCTATTTTTGTCCAAATATTACAGATGGCAATTACAGGTAATCTACACTAATAAAAGAGAAACATGGTAATTGGCGTACGACCGCTACCCTTCCCATTGGCTAATCAGTGAGTATATGCAAATTAACTGTCAGCCAAGATGGCGGCCGGCAGCCAGGCACTGAAGCGAGCAGGAGGCTTGCTTGCTGTGGACTCCAACGTTCCCCGCCTCACTTGCCGGCCTCTCAGCTGCAACTCTAAGCAACTATGTACTATGTTGCAAATAAGAAGCTAAACAAAACCCCAGAAACC
>NW_005364596.1:6078740-6086508 GCF_000412655.1 Myotis brandtii
TGGGGGACCCCCCTCCCCCCGCCCCCCGAGTGCACAAATTTTTGTGCACCGGGCCTCTAGTAGAATATATTCAACCTGGTCAAATCCTTAGAGAAACTTGATACCACAAGGCACCACATATTCTGGTTTCTGAACTATTTAACCCTTTAAAGAATATATAACTGTATACCATTGTAGTCATGAGAAGGAAGGTAAAGCTCTTTGACTTTGTATTTTCAAATGACTTTACTTATGCCAGGGAAGCGTTCAAGTTCAAGGGGTACACTGACAAAACAAGAATCACAGCAGCATAAACAAAGACAGTGTCAAGTTTGTGACAAAAACTGACAGAAATTAAACAGTATAGCTAAGGTGAAAATCTTGCTTAGAGGATACTGAAATATCTATCATGTTTCCAATCACCCTCCCCTATTTCTACTACAACGAGGTTTTTGTTTTTTTGGAGTGTTTTAGTTTTTTGTTTTTCAGTTTTTAGTGTTGGTTTTTGTGTGTGTGTTTTTTTCCCCCATGAAAAGAAAGGAACATACCCAAGGACAAGGACCCTGTATTGGAGCCAAGGTTGGAGCATAGATATTTTTGGCTTCTAATTCTCTGCTAAGTCCATTAGACTATGTCTCGTCTTAGTTCTATCATTTGATTATCTGTCCTCTTCATGTTTACACACTCAAAATGATGAAATACATTTTTGTTCTTATGTTACTAATGCTGTAGAGGTATTTTTCAATTTTGCTGAACTGCAACACTCTAAACATGGCAAATAACAGCTTTCAACAAAATGTTCCCAAGGCATGCCTCAAATGAGTGTTAAAAATAGGAATGCAAATGCTAATAACAGTATTGATGAAAGAAACTCTGGCTTCAAAAGTGAGAAATTCAATTAGAAAAAGAAAGCGAAAGTATTTGAGGACAATACACTGTATGAGAGTACTAATGGAAAATTCAACTCAGTGACACAATTACAAATTAGGTAAAGTTTTCCCCAATATAGTTACCTGATAAGGTAATAGGGGCGTGGTTCTAGAACTTCCAATTCTCATTGACTCTGGAGGTTACAACCTGAAACTTTGATCACTTTGATATTTGTAAGTAATGAAAAACAGGACTACTAAGTCAAGGGTTTACCCACTGGGCCCAGCCAAGTAGCTTCTTAATGTTCAGACACACATGCTGATAATAAACTTCGTCTGCATCACGAAGAGGGTAATGTCCCACTGGTTATGTGTTTTAAGATCAACTAATATGCAAGTACTTAGGTACTTAAACAAAAGCTAACATGAAAGTACTTTATTTTTTTATATGGTCCTATCCCAAAGGAGCTCAAAGCACTCATCAGACTGCCTGTCATGAATATTCCCAGAATCTCTGGGAGGGAGAAAGCAAAAATGTTATTATCAACATTTGGATAATATACTCTGAAGATACTCTGTAAAACTTAAGAAAGCTTCTGTGTCCATCTGCATGGTGCCTACAACCTAAGAAAACCTAATAAGGTCAACCTCACAAGTGTCAAAACAATCTATGGCAATGAAGGGTTAAGTGCCCTCCAGAGCCAGAGATTCTGTGTTCCCTCTCCTTATCACATTCCAGTTAATAAATGGAATCTTAATATTTTATCTCGTGATATATATACCCTGGATCTTTTCTCAGTGGACATGGAGTTCAGTCCATCACCACGCTTTGTGAAAAAGACCTGAACTTTTGTCCCTGAAGACCTTGAGCAGGAAATATGAGTATCAAATAGGAATTTTAATATAGCCTAAACAATGGCCCATCGCTAGGGTGAAGATGGTCAGGATAATCACTAACCTTTTGAATACATATAGATATTTAGAATAGTTTTATATGTGTATATAAATAATAAGTATCTGGTAAGAGAGTTGGGTGAGGACTAGTTCTTAAACCAGTCTTTTCAAAAATATATATTCTATAACATTAATTGCCTAATATGCTCTTAAATTATAAGTTCAATAAATTTGGTAAATTCTTCACTATTATTCCCTATCAGTTATTAACCATATATAGTAGTATGTAAAGACTTTGAGCTGTCTAAAACATAAGAAAACAAAGCTGTTTTTAACCTTGTAGGAATTGCCCAAACTTATTTTAACACCAAATCCTTTTGTGTAGCATCCATGACACAATCATCGGGAAAGTAACTTTAATTTCTTGAGAGTATTTAACATGTTTGTTTCGTTCCCTCTATACACAGTAGCTATGTAAACCATACTACTTGAAGTCAACAAGATCATAATCTAAAAGATATATTGTATGGTGTTTATGTCATGAAAACATTTGAAAGGGTATAAAATGATAAATGCTGAGTTCCAAATAACCGAGACATGCAAGGCTGTGCCCCCGAAGTTAAGAAAGAGATATAGTCCAAGGAATAAGATTTTACAGAAGGTTGGTGCCAATGACTAATGGTACTTGGAAGTAGGGCCTTTAGGATGTGATTAGGTCATAAAGACAGAACCCTTATGAATGTGATTAGTAGCCTCATAAAAGACCCCAAGGATCTCTTGGCTTCTTCTGACATGTGAGACCACAGAGAAAAGACAGCTGTCTATAAGCCAGGAAGCAAGCCCTCACCAGACACCAAATCTGCCAGTGCCTTAATCTTGGACTTTCTAGCTTCCAGACCATGAGAAATAAAAGCATTGTTGTTTAAAATACACCCAGTCTTGGTGTTTTATAAGGCACCCACTATAGCAGCCCTAATGGACTAAGACCGTTGGGTAGCCTCAGGCTGTGAAGAGAGGAGCAAAGCAGGGAGTGTGTTGGGTAGAGTGTGGCGTGGGGAGAGGGAGAGGGGAAGGAGGCCAAGCATGGTGTGCCATCTTACAAGGATGAGAAGAAAATACCTGAGTGACCTTAGGCATGCTTAGTAATGACAGGCTAAGGAAATTAGCTTTATTCCCAATCACTAGGCTAGATTTCTTAGACTTCATCTCAGAGATTCCAGTGTGGCTGCTGCCACCACCATTGTTTGCCATCAGATGTCAGCCTCTGTTCATTTCCTATCAGAGTCCTGGCCTCTCTGTCTAGGCCTATCTGCCAGATTTGCAGTGTTGGAGCAGGAATACACTAGGTGACCTACATAACACATATCTAAATAAAATAGTAAACATGGAAAACTTAGAAGTAACCCCTATTATGAGCTGAATTGCTTCCTCCCAAAATTCATATGTTGAAGTCCTAACCCCCAGTACCTCAAAATGTGACTATATGTGGAGATACTCTTTAAAGAGGTAATTTCGTTAAATGAGATCGTTGGAGTCAGGCCTAATTGGTTGATTATAAGAAGAGGAAAATGATTGGTTTCCTAATAAGAAAAGGACAGACGTGTATGAAGAGGAGACGATGTGAAAACACGGGGAGAGAACAAGTCAAAGAGAGAGGCGTGTGAGGAATCCAATCCTGCTGACACCTGAACTGTAGACTTCCAGCCTTAAGAATTGTGAGAAAATAAATTTCTGTTGTTTCAACCACCCAGTCTGTGGTAATTTGCTATGTTAGCCCTGAGCAAATTTATACAGCCCCCAAATATGTCCTGCCCTAACCCCTAAAACCTGTAAATATGATGATACATCACATAGCAGATAATTTTTTCATGGCAAGATAACCTTGACATAGGGCTCTTGTCCTGGATTTTCCTCATGGGCTAACATAATCACATAAGCCATTAAAGGTACAGAGTTTCCTTCATCTGCTGGTTGAAGAGAAAGCCAGAAAGATAAAAACATCATGAACTGCTGCTTGTATGAGGATGGAGGAACCATGTAAGAAGGAATGCAAGTGACTTTAAGGAGTTGAGAGAAAGGCCCTTGAATGGCAGTCAGAAGGGAATGGGGGCCTCAGTCCTACAACCATAGGGAGCTAACTAACTGCCAAAACCTTGGAATCAGTTTGGAAGCAGGTTCTTCCCCAACTCCTTCATGAGACCCTAGCCCAGCCAGCACCATAACTTTGGCCTAATGAGACCGTAAGCAGAGACCCCATCTCAGCTCATTTGGACTTCTGACCTACAGAACTTTGAGGTAATGAATTGGTGTCAAGTTGGTAAGTTTGTGAAAGCTGTTATGCAGCAATAGAAAACTAGTTCAACACCCTTAGAGTTTTAGCTCAGCACAGGATTGTAGTGGGCCTACAGCCCATACCTTGCCTCTTCCTACCCCTAATTCCATCCTTTACTGTAAAGTATGGGGCACTTGAGCACATATGTTCCAATTTTATCTACACCCTCTGCAAACTGCTATTCCTTGGCCACATTTTGGACTCAGACATGCACAAATTTGCCTCATGACTCACTATCAGGCTGACAGACTCAGAGATGGGGTCCACACCAGCCCTAAAATCAGTCCTGGGCTATTTGGGAATAAAATATTAGGGTTGCATTGTGTCTGGAGCTTAGTTCAGATTCAGGAATAAAAAGCTCTTGATGGGTAACTGGTCTGGCCAGTAAATTTCTTTTTGAGGATAGGGGATGGGGGTAGGAGCTATGGTCAGAGGAGGGCCAAATGGAGCCTCTAAGTGCAACACTGAAGGTATAGACTTCCACTGACAGGGCCTAGTGATGATACAGCCTCTAGTTAGTGCTTTTGAAATCTCAAAAATGAAAGAGTTTCTATACAAAATAAGTTAAGAAACTTTATTTTTAAATCAGAAGAATAAGTATAAAATGGAATTTGGGTTCTCTTTAACTTTGAAGTTAGGTGCAAGTTGGATTTGAAGTGGAAGAGATTGAAGAATTACCAGATGAGAATGCCTCACAGCAATGTGAACACAAGGTGAGGAGCAATCAAATACAGGCAGTAACAATGCAAATGTTAAAAAAAATACCAGTGAAAGTCTTTTTAAAAAAACGTTGCTGAATTTGAAATCTAATAGTATTTCTTACTGGAGATGTGTTTGCATTTAATGTCATGAAATAGGGATTCCAGAAAGATGACAGGGAAAGAACGAGGTACTTTGCTATAATTATGGGGATACCTGAAACTGTTGAGAATGTGATTAGGGATGAGAATAAACCTTCAAGGATGCTAAAGAACCGACATGGAATGAAGAAAACCTGGAGACAGAGAGAGAAAAGAAGGGGGGCTTTCACAGAGTGGAGAGATTTCCCAGAAGGTCTCTGCTGAGATGGACATGTGGGAAAGAAAGGGTGAGGCTCTGAGTCAGGTAACAATGAACATGGAACACTCCATTTTTCCTTCCATAATCTGCTTCTCTCTTAAATTTCTTGCATCTGAAACACCATCTGATTCTCTGACTTTGGGCTACTAACCTTGTCTGGATTTTCTGTGTCTGAGCTTGTTCCTGTTTACTGACTAGACTCCCTCCCAGGCAGGTCCCCAACTTAGCGTTTCTAATCTCATCTTTACCCTCAGTTCTGTCCCACTAGAGCTGACTGAGTTGGAAAGTTTGAGACCTTTGGCAATATGGAGTGGTCCTCATACACAGTAATATAGAGAATAAAGATTTAAAAAAGGAGGTAGAGATTAGGCAATCAGCACTGGCCTTGAAAAAACTCATCTCTTGCCAGAAACAGTAAAAGAAAATCAATTGATGAATCAATCATTTAACCTTAGTCTTATCACTTTGTATTATTGATTTTCTAGGAAATTTTAAGAGTGTGCAATCTGAAAATTAATTTGGTGCTCATTATTTGGAGGATGAAGGCAGAGACAGCATTCAGGGAGTTTTGTCATTATACCTCTCATTTTTGTCCTCTTAGAATGTCAGAAATGACCCCAATTTTATTGATTTGACAGGGCAGGAAACAAAATACCACATGAACACTTGGCTGAAAATGCTATGTAAACTATTCCTGAAATCAGGATGTCAATCATACACAACTGACAGTCATCCAGTGCATATGTATTTATTGACTTCTTACTCTATACTGGGGACTATTCTATGTGCTGGGTTAGAGTGTAAGAATATAAAACTATGCTCCCAAGAAGTTTACATTTTAGGTATGTGGGAATAATAAATGAAAATAAATAAAATGCTTTTAAATGCCAGGTTGGGTATAAATAGGTTTACAGTTGTTTATATGGAAACAGACACGCGGGTTTTGATTACTACAATAGCTTTATTAACTCTGTGTTTCGTGTACTCACACCTGTAAACCTACTTTGCCAACTCCTGTGCAGAAAGCAACTATCTTGCAATTTTAAATGCAAATTGTTTTTCATGTGTTCTTCACATTTATTCTAATGATGCCATTTTTTAATCTTCACTGCACCAAACTCCTCCATGAATTTTGAACCTGTCTTGATAAATGTATCTCCCTTAGCTGCTCATGTGCTTCCCAGTAGCTGTAGAGTTACGCTGTAGTATGTCTTTGATTTACGCACTAACCAAATCAGAGACTGGGATTCAGAAAAGACTCATTTCTATGTGTCCCTATGGCTTGTGATTTTTACTTTTTTGGCATATCTAGAATTGTCCTTATCTACTCCAATTCCATGTTTATTTAACTAAATGTCATTATTTATTGCTGTGGGTTATTCAAATAGCCTACTAACTGGTCTTTCTGCCTTGTAATTTGAGTGTCTCTAATTTACCTTTTACCCAGAATGACCTTAAAGCTCCTACATGTTCGTGTCATTTCCTTATTTAAGACTTTCAAAGCTTTCTCATCAAGCAAGAATAAGGTGTAAACACCCTTGCTTGGTTTTTGACCTGGCCTTTGTTCAACTCACCAGGCTCAGTCCACCACTTTCCTCCCCACCCACTCGAATCTAGCTGCAGGAGCAATACTAAAAAAACAGGGACTGTGAAAGAACAGGGACTTTCAAGGAGCTTTTGGATTTGATTTCAAGGCAGCCTCTGACAGGTCAGACGTACGGTAGGTTCAAAACTTTCTTGGGCTCCATTTGTCTTCTCTAAGATAAATGTAGTATTACTACTCCATGGAATTGCTAATGAAAACCAAGTAAAATAATGTATTTTAACTTGATAGTTATGTTCCTTGCACATTACATATCTATAAATAGCAAATACCTTAAATGATAGCTATTATTAAAATGACTCCCCCTCTGTTGAAAATACTTTTCTTCCAGAGAAAAACCAAGATGGCGGCATAGATAAACACCTGTACTTGCTGCCTCTCACAACCACATCAAAATTACAACTACAAGGCAGAACAACGACCACCCAGAACTGTGGGAAGGCTGGCTGAGTGGAAGTTCTGCAACTAGAGAGGTGAAGAAAGCGCATTGAGACCGGTAAGAGGTGCGGAGGCACGGAAAGTGCTGGCACCTGGATGTGCTGCTCTTTTAATTGGGAGGGAGATTCAAGCTCCTACTTGCTCTGAACTCCAGTTCTGGGTTAGACTCTGGGGGACCCAGACACATACGGGGAGAAACTGGACTGTCTGATATCAGGACAGGAATGCGAGGGTGGCTTTCTCACAAAGGTGCTTGCAGTGATCATTGCTCCTGCATGGGGGGGGGGGTGTGGAATGCGGAGACACGGGGACCTCTCCGGTGTAAGGCTGACTGGCAGCCACTGCTGTTTGCCCTGGTGATTCCTAGAGACCCTGCCCCACCCAATTTACAACCCCACCCAAGCTGTGCACATCGGCTTTTGCATATGAATGCCTGTCCTTTATCTGCCTAAAATCTGTCAAACTGAAGCTGGGTCAGAGAGCCCCAGAGCTTCCAAAAGAAGACCCAAGGCCCAGCAGCAGCAGCCTGCCTTGCTTCACAGTGGGGCCTCATCTGGGCACTTCCAAACCCCATACAAAGAGGAGGAATCTGCA
>NW_005364596.1:6086558-6116621 GCF_000412655.1 Myotis brandtii
GATTACAACTCTTCACATCCATAAGAGACACACTCAAGGGGAAGACTCAGTGAGCACCAAAGCCCCACTGAAGCAAGTCCTGCCCCGTAAGGGTGTCTCCTGCGCAACAGATCTTCCAATGTAGAAAGAGCTGGTCATCACAGCCAATTGGCCTGGAGGTCAATTCCTCCCAGTGATACCAACAGCAATCAGACTTAACTATAACAAGACTGTGCAAACAACTCACAAACGGGTGCACCAAGAGCGTCCACCTCAGGTGACTGGGGAGGTTGAGCCACTGGGCACTATAGGACACATAGCACACAAGTCCACTCTATCAACTCAAAGAGACTTAGCAGCTACCCAATACATAGAAACAAACACAGGGAAGCAGCCAAAATGTGGAGACAAAGAAATAAATCACAAATGAAAGAAATGGATGAAAGCAAACTACTGGATATAGAGTTCAAAACCACGGTTATAAGGTTACTCAAGAATCTTCTAGAAACCTCCAAGAAATTTAGTGAGACCCTCAAGGATATGAAAAAGGACCAATCAGAAATTAAGCATACATTGACTGAAATAAAGAATAATATACAGAGATCCAACAGTAGACCAGAGGATCCCAAGAATCAAGCCAAAGATTTGAAATACAAAGAAGCAAAAACACTCAACCAGCAAAGCAAAAAGAAAAAAGAATCCAAAAATATGAAGATAGTGTAAGGAGCCTCTGAGACTACTTCAAGTGTACCAACATCCAAATTATGAGGGTTCAAGAAGAAGAGAGAAAGCAAGATATTGAAAACTTATTTGAAGAAATAATGACAGAAAACTTCCCCTACCTGGTGAAATAAATAGACTTACAAGTCCAGGAAGCACAGAGACCCCAAACAAGAGGAACCCAAAGAGTACCACACCAAGACACATCATAATTAAAATGCCAAGGGCTAAAGAGAAAGAGAGAGTCTTAAAAGCAGCAAGAGAAAAACAGTTAGTTACCTACAAGGGAGTACCCATATGACTGTCAGCTGATTTCTCAACAGGAACTATGCAGGCCAGAAGGGAGTGGCAAGAAATATACAAAGTGATGAATAGCAAGAACCTACAACCAAGATTACTCTACCCAGCAAAGCTATCATTTAGAATTGAAGGTCAGATAAAGAGCTTCACAGACAAGAAAAAGCTAAAAGAGTTCATCACCACCAAACCAGTATTATATGAAATGCTGAAGGCTATTCTCTAAGAAGAGGAAGAAGAAAAAGGTAAAGATAAAAAATTATGAACAACAAAGTGACAACAAATACATATCTATCAACAAGTGAACCTAAAAATCAAATGAATAAAAAACCTGATGAACTGAACAGACTGGTGAATGTAAAGAATCAGAGGCATGGAAAGAGAGCACACTGACAATTCTCAGGGGGAAGGGGTTGTGAGGGGTGTAGGAAGAGATTGGACAAAGAGCTTACACCTATGGACGAGGTCAGTAGTGGGGGGGCAAAAGGTCTGGAGTGGGTTGGGAACTGGGTGGAGGGTAGCTGTGGCGGGGGGGAGAGGAACATCTGTAATAATCTGAACAATAAAGATTTAAACAAACAAACAAAATACTTTTCCTCCAGTGTTTACCTGTTCATAAAACGGGCTTTAATTCATCCTTCAGAATTCAAAACAGACATAACCTTCTTTGAGGCATTTCCATAAGCATATGAGAAGTTATGAGTTTGTTAAAACTGGGTTTCATCTTAGTTCCATTATATTCCACTTGTATAACTTTCAACAAGGAACAATTTCACAAATCTTCAGTTTTCTTATTTGTGTAATAAGGATGAAAATCTCTAGCTTGTGCAATACTGTGAGTATTAAATCATTTATGAAAAAGATAAATAAATCTATACCTTCTTTCCTAACACACAAAAGCTCTCTCATCTCCATTTTTACTCACCATCTCTTTAGTGTTTTTGTATTTTCAATGTTAATGGAAAGCTGATCCTATTTTCCTAAATTGTAAGTTTATTATTTGTCCTTTTAAACTTTCCTTAAAAGATACAGCCAATGAACCTGAATAATTTTAATTATTTCTTTCTATATTCCTTTCAGAAAAAGGAAGGCCCTTATTTCTGTTTGGTAGGATCAGGGCATGAATCAATATGCATTTATTTATTTACTAGAGGCCCAATGCATGAAGATTCACACAAGAATGGGCCTTCCTTCCCCTGGCTGCCAGCACCACCATCGCTCTGGCCAGAGCCGCCATTCCATCTTTCGCTCCAGCCTGGAGCCGCTTTTCTGCCTTCATTCTGGCCCAGAGCCACCTTTTTGCCTTCCCATGCTGCCCAGAAGCCCGGAGCGGCTGGGGCAGTGCAGAACGCCTGCATCGCCATGGCAACGATGCAAGTGTCCTGCCCTGCTACCAGCTGCTCAGTGACTGCATATGCAAATTAACTGGCCATCTTTGTTGGGTTAATTTGCATACTCACTCCTGATTGGCTGGTGGGTGTCATGAAGGTACAGTCAATTTGCATCTTTCTCTTTTATTAGTGTAGATATTTATCAAAATATAAATGCAAGATGTTGCAGAAGACCTGTACCATCAGAACCTGTTACCCACAGAAAAGTCTATGTACAGCAGACAGAATCAATTAGTGTGGATCATCTGGTTTTATGTTGGGTGCTGGCAAATAAAGTACAGGTTTTGTTTGGGGTGAGAAACACTTCATTTTTTCATGAAAATGAGACAAATTATGTAGCTTAGTAGGAGAGGCTCTCTGAATAAAAACAAAAAAATAAAAATCTTTAATTAAAAAATAAAGAGGTTCTCTTAAGGAAAACCAGCCAGCACTGGAAAAAAACACATGGTCATTAGCAGAAAAAAAATTTAAATAGGCACCTTTAAAACATGCACAAAATATGGATTGGTCACTACCTTTTAAATAATAAATGGACATAATGGAATACAGTAGAATTTATAATCTGTGGTGTTTATACATTTTATTTTTGTTTTTATCATCTTTCTTTAATATTGCCAAAACATCCCTTCTAAAAACTCACCTGACAAAAGTTCAAAATCTCTGCACAACCATGTTATTTATTTGAATAATACTGTGTGAATGATCCTATCAAAAGATGAACAGAATTGATAGCAATATCTTCTAGATTTATAAAAATAAACAGAATGCTTATACTGTTTGCTGCAGGCATTTCTTATAACACTTAATAATTGGTCACTAAATGAAATCTACAGTGGCAACCCACAGTCTCATTTCCATCTGTCTCTCTCTTTCTAAACGTAATTGCCTTTGATTAGCTCTTGTTCTGTGACTTTTAAAAACTGTGTAGAAGTGCTTCTGTTATTGATACGGTAGGGGATATCTCGGCTTTATCCCCATAGGTTGAGGTGTATCTGTAATAACCTTGATAATTTATAGATGTTACACCAGCAATCAATTGCTATGTTCTATATAGCGTTATAAAAGGCTCAGATTTCTTTCGAAATCTTTGCAAACCATTTGGACCATGCTGAATGATTTCTTGAATGAGTTGACTCATCTTTGGCTGTTTCACACACACATACTCCTGAGAGAGATGAGTCACCAAGAACAGTGAACCTTGAGCACAGACTGAAGCTCTGCCAAGGTAAACATCAAGACACATAAATCAGCATTTCCTTCAGCTGGGTTGCCTGTGGACGAAGGAAGAATGCGACATGGACTCAGAAGTCCTCCATTCTCACTGTACAGAGAGCAGAGGGAAGCTGCAGGGATGGGGAGATCCTGACACAGCCAATCAAATTGTGCTGGATAGGAAAGGCCGAGAGAAGCTAGGAGATAGAAAATGCCGTAAAAATGCGTCAAGTTAATTTCACGCTTTTCCACCTTTAACTTTTGCACAAATTAAATTTAATGCTCCTCAGCCTGAGTGGTCTGCATACAAAATGTTACCAAAGTGGTTGGGGCTGATGGAGTGTTATCTACAAAATTGTAAGAAAATATTTGTTCTGTGATCACGAGTAACTTCACAGTAATTAAAATGTCCCTTTCTCCCTTTTAAATGTACTGAAACTTTTGTAATTCAAACAGCACAAACACTAAACCATTTACTGTTTCTTGATATGAGATACCAAGGTAAGCTAACCAACTATTTCAACCTTTCTTAATTTCAATTTCAACATAAAAGTGAGGGATTTTGCTCATTAGATAATAATCATTGGCACTTTCCTGTTCTAATACTTTAAAATCTAAATAGGGCCCATCACTGGTGACTATCTCAACCTAAATCCTATATAATAAAAGCCTAATATGCTAAGTGTCTGGTCATCTGTTGACTGGTTGACTGTTCAACCAATCAAAGCATAATATGCTAAGGCCACTTAACCGCTCGCTATGACATGTACTGACCACCAGGGAGCAAGTCTATCAGTTGCTATGACGTGCACTAACCATTAAAGGGAAGATGCTCTGACTGGTAGGTTAGTTTGCTGTTGGGGTCCGGCCAATCGGGACTGAGCGAGATGGGGGCTGGACACATCCTGGAGCCCATCCACGGTCCGTTCCCAGCCCCAATCGTGCACTGGTGGGGTCCCTCAGACTGGTCTGCACCCTCTCGCAATCCAGGACCCCTCCTTGGGAGGGGGGGATATTGGATGTTGGAGAGCCGGTTTCAGCCCAATCCCATAGGTCACTTCCCTCGGAAAGGCGTCAGATGCAGGGCTCATGGGACTGATTGGGTGTGAGCCCACGTGGCAGGCTCAGTGGGGTCAGGATGAATGGGAGTGGCAGGTAGGAGCTGCAGGTGGCATTGGACTGTGGGTTTCAGACCAGAGAGACCCCATCCATGTACGAATTTGTGCACAAGGCCTGTAGCATTAGAATAAAGTGCCACAGGACAGGGAGATGTGGTATGTGCATGGCCTGTAACATCTAGGGAACAGACACAATTCTGATGCTCACTAAAATTGCTGACACCAGTTTTCATCTCAGATGAAACAAATTCATACTAACCGGGCCCATATAAGAGCACCCTCAGTAGGAGCTGACAATTAACTTGTACATATTTGTGAGAAAATAATACACAAGTGTATTCTGCCTTTTCTCTCTTATATTCCTAGTCTGGAATATAACATCAACCTACCAAGGAGTTCTGAAGGATTTGGGGCTGAGAGAAAGCTGTGTCTTCTTCCAGAGCTGATCTTTAAAAAACAAAAACAAAAGCTTTTAGCTTTTCACCATTGAGTATGATATTAGCTGTAGAATTTTTATATATGGCCTTTATTATGTTGAGGTATGTTCCTTCTTTCACCACTTTGCTGAGAGTTTTTATTATAAATGGATTTTAGATATTGTCAAATACTTTTTTGCCTTTATAGAGATGATCATATGATTTTTATTCTTGGTTTTGTTTGTGTGATATATCATATTAATTGATTTGTAGATATTGAACCAAACTTGCATTCCAGGAATAAATCCCATTTGATCATGGAATATGATCTTTTTTAAAATTTTTTTGTTAATCCTCACCTGAGGATATTTTTTCATTGATTTTTAAATTTTTTTTATCAATTAAGGTATTATATATGTGTCCTTATCGCCCCTTGACCCCCACATCCCCACTCATGCCCTCAACCCCTTTTTGTCTGTGTCCATTGGTTAGGCTTATATGCATGTATACAAGTCCTTTGATTGAACTCTCCCCCTTACCCCCACCCTCCCCTGCCTTCCCTCTGAGGTTTGATGGTCTGATCGATGCTTCTCTGTCTCGGGATCTGTTTTTGTTCATCAGTTTATGTTGTTCATTATATATTCCAAATGAGTGAGACCATGTGATATTTATTTTTCTCTGACTGGCTTATTTCACTTAGCAAAATGCTCTGCATTGATTTTTAGGGAAAGTGAAGAGAGGAAAAGACAGAAAGAAACATCAATGTGAGCAAAACACATTGATTGGTTGCCTCCTGCAGGAGCCCTGACCAGAGGTGGGCCTGGAGGAGCCTACTACCAAGGTATGGGCCCTTGACTGGAATTGAACCTGCGACCCTTCGGTCTGCAGGCCGACACTCTATCCACTGAACCAAACAAGCTAGGGCTAATCTTTTTAAAGTATTGCTGAATTCAGTTTGCTAAGATTTTGTTGAGGATTTTTGCATCTTTATTCATCATGGATATTGACCTATAATTTTTTTTTGTAGTGTCTTCTGGTTTTGGTATCAGGGTCATGCTGGCCTTGTAAAATTAGTTTGGGAGCCTTCCTTCCTCTTCAATATTTTGAACTAGTTTGAGAAGAATAGGTATTAAATCTTCTTTAAATGTTTAGTAAAATTCATCTTTGAAGTCATTTGTTCCAGGACTTTTGTTTTGTGAGTTTTTTATTTCTGACTTAATTTCGTTAGTAGTTACCAATCTGTTCAGTTTCTGTTGCCTCCTGACCAAGCCTTGGAAGATTGTATATTTCTAGAAATTCATCTATTTCTTTCACATTGTCCAATTTGTTAGCATATAATTGTTCATAGTATTTTCTTATAATTTTCTGTGGTATTGGTTGTCATTTCTTTTTCGTTTTGCATTTTATTTAGACCTTTTCTCTTTCATCTTGATGAGTCTGGCAAAAGGTTTATCAATTTTGTTTTTCTTTTTAAAGAACCAACTTTTAGTTTCATTGTTCTTTCCTTTCTTTTTTTTTTTTTAAATCTCTTCTTTATTTATTGTCACTCTAATCTTTATTATTTCTTTCCTCAAACTCACTTTAGGCTTTCTTGTTCCTCTTTTTCTAGTTTCTTTAGTTGTGAGGTTGGGTTGTTTATTTGAGATTGTTTTTGGTTCTTGAGGTAGGCCTCTATTGCCATGAATTTCCTTTTTAGAACTGCTTTGACTGTGTCCACAGATTTGGGTGGTTGTGTTTTCATTTTCATTTGTCTTATTGTCTTTTGACCCTTCTTGATCTTATTGTTAACACATTCATTGTTTAGTAGGATGTTATTTCGCTTCCATGTGTTTTTCGTTTTCTTCTTGTAACTGATTTCTAGTTTTATACTATTGTGAAGACAGCTGTGATGGGGACTCCTCTTTCCGCAATGGTGTCCCAGGATGGGAAGCCTCGTATGAGGTTGGGACCCCTTGCTTCTCAGGGGTAACCTCCGCAGTCAAAATATCCTTCCAAAATCTTAATCATCACACCATGGGTGTGGGACCTGCCTGCTCTGCATCTCCGCTATTCTTATCAGTCTCAATGACACTTTTTCTTTATATCCTTAGTTCTAGAAGTTCTGTTCAGTTAGTCCTCATGTGGTTCTCAGTGATGGTTGTTCTATACAGTAATTTAGTTGTAATTTTTTTAAAATATATTTTTAATTGTTTTTTTACAGAGAGAAATGGGGAGGGATAGAGAATTAGAAACATTGATGAGAGAGAAACATCGATCAGCTGCCTCCTGCACACTCCCCACTGGGGATGTGCCCACAACCAAGGTACATGTCCTTGACCGGAATCGAACCCGGGACCCTTGAGTCCGCAGGGTGACGCTCTGTCCACTGAGCCAAACCAGTTAGGGCTATAATTTTGATGTGATTTGGGGAGAAGGTGAGCACAAAGATAACCTACTTTGTCATCTTGAACAGAAGTCTTACACATCTAATAATTCTCGAGGGAAATTCTCCCAGCAGCGACTCCTGTGTAACCCACTGGCTTTGTGATGATGCTTTAAAACCAAAGCCTGGAGGTTGCATTTTTGCTGGTTGCCCTCACTGGTTTTGTCTGACTCTGCTATAATGTTATTTTGGCAAAAGAGGAAGTACAAGCTTTTCAAAATTATTATTTTTTCCCAGTCTGGGAAGGGATATAATGGCATTGGTGATGCAAATGGAGACACCAGGTTGCCACAATCTTCATCCTTTCTTTCCATTACAAGGACACTCTTCTTCTTCTTCTTTTTTTTATTACTCCTCACCTGAGGATATTTTTTCATTGATTTTTTTTAGGGAGAGTGGAAGAGAGGGGGAAAGACAGAGAGAAACATCAATATGAGAGAAACACATTGGTTGGTTGCCTCCTGCATGAGCCTTGACAAGGGCCCAAGCTGGGGAGGAGCCTGCAACTAAGATAAATGCCCTTGACTGGAATTGAACCCAGGACCTTTTGGTCTGCAGGCCAATGCTCTATCCACTGAGCAAAACTGGCTAGGGTCAAGGACACTCTTCTAAGGAGAGTGTGGTAACACAAACTGAATTGTACCTCAAGGAGAAGGCAGAAGAAAAAGTAACAGAAAATATGCTTACCTACAACTAAACTACATTGTCTTCCCTAGATAAAGTTTAAAGGTGCCTTGATAATCTTTGTTTACCACAGCATCTCTATAAAGTATGATACAAATCTCAAAGATTTAAACTTTTCGGTAGGAATTATAGTAAACACATATGCTCTTGCCTTGAGCAATCATAAACATCAGTGAAAAATGTTTCTTTAATCCAATCAAAGTACCTGAGAAATACTATTTTTTTTCCTGAATCTCATCATTTTCTTTCTTCTAAGAGTCCCCTTAAAAGCTTGCAGCTAAGCCAATATTCATACTTTTCTTTGCTAGAATCCCTCCCATTCCTCCACCCCGTTGGTCTATGGTAACTCCCTCTTTTTTCTCTCTTTCCTCTCCATCTATCCTTACTGCCATCTCATGGACTGGTGGCCCCTTAATCATCTTTTTAAAGGTTGCTCAGAGTCCTCTGTGAAACCTTCTCTCTGTCCCAGAAGAGTTAGTTGCCTCATCACTTGTGCTCCCGATGCACCATGGAAACTCGTCTATTACCACCTAATCTAATTACACTGCGGTTATCTGGGCCCATCTATTTCTCCCCCTGGACTGTGATATCCTTCAGGGCATGACTGTGCCTTTGTCAACTTTATATCCCTGCTGTCCAACTGAGTACCTAGGCACTCAGTAAGTGTTTGACAACTGAATGAATCAAGAGCAGGATAAAAGAGAGGAAAGTAGGGAGCAGCATAAAGGAATGAGAGCAAGCATATAAAGGCCAGCATACAGCGCTGTCTGCCGTCCCACTGTCCCTCTCCAGGTTCCGTGGTCGACAGTATCATTGTAGACAACATGAGGCAACTTTAAGAGGAAGCTTGAACTGGTCAACATGATGCAGTAGAGCAAGTAAAATCACTGATCTGGTAGACACTGCCTAAGAGGTAGAGGTTGTCAAGTACCTGTGTGATATAGGACTGGTGATTTTAAAAACACTTAGGTCTGTTTATAACTTGGAGCTAGCGTGGTGATCTGTAATAAGTGATAAATGATGGTTTACAAATTATGAAACACCTGCAATGTGGAAGCTGTTTAACTACGTTAGGCACTTCTCTACATTATCGAACATCTCAGGAACCTTGTCATCATTTTCACAATTTTATACATGAAACAAACAGAAGAGTTAAAAAAAAGTATAAGAACTTCAGGCTAGGCCACACCACTGGTAAAGTGTTGGACAATCCAACCTGGCTCTATCAGTTGAAGCCAGAATCGACTCTTGCCAGAGATGCACTCAAGGAAAGTTTCCCAGAAACCAATTAATCCATCAGCTATGCAGGAGGGGTGGGTTTCCTCTCATGTGTGACCAAATCAGGCTCCAGTTTAATCGAAGAGTCGCTGGACTCCTTTGATTTGCTGCTTTTTGCCAGAAGAACTTCAGAAAACCCTTAATCATTTCCTAACAGTGTTTTGTTAGAACTTAGGCCAAAGACTACATTTTGCCAGAATCACCAAGCTTATAACGTTTTCAGAGCCTTAGCTTGCAGGAACATTAACACACAATTCCTCCAGAGTTCTATTTAAAACCTTTAGGAGAAAAAAAATTGTCATGCCCTACATTCTCTTTTTCTTGGCCCAAGTCCACATGCGAGTCTTTGCTGCCTGTTCCTCTCATATACACTCATTCTAGGACCGACCTGTGATTCTTTCCAAATTTATTCTCTTACTTTACTCCCTCTCAGCCATTTTCTTTCCTTCCACTGGTACATGGTAAACAAAGCTTCCCACACCCTCAATCTCTTCATACAAAGATTCTTCCACCTTCTTATTCACCTAAAGCCAGAATCTCCCTGAAGGACACATACCTTTCTCCTGTACCCAGCCATGGAAGCTGGCAGTTGACTGTTCTCTCAGTCTGAAGAGCTGCAGGTGAGGGCTGCCCTTCTAAGTTCCCCAACCAAGATCTGACTACTAGTATTCAGGTTTGTTTACAAATCACTGCTTCTCCTGGCTAATCTTTATTGTTCATTGTGATTCATATAATCTTCCTTGAAGGCAGGGACAGTTTTTTATATCTTTGACTTCTCTAGCAATTCTCAATTCTATGGATATTCAGCATTTTTTATAAATGATAAAAATAAGCAAAATCCTTTTTTTAAAGACTTCTTTCTCTTCTGCATCTGCTCAGTTGATCTAGTTGTATTCTGTTCTTCTTACTAACTTTTTCAAAAACATTTTTTCTGCTAATTAATTGTAGCCTCATGAATTCACAGCATTTACAACTAAAATTTCCCTCTGACTTGTACTTGCATTGCCTTTTAAAGTTTTGATATGTAGTACTTTCATTATTGATCAGTTCAAAATTATTGTTTCAGTTGAGTTCTTTGAACAATGTTTTTAGTTTTTAAAATTTATAATATATGTTTTAAAATGCATCTTTCTTTTTGTTTTATAACAATTCCATTGTAGTCAAAGTATATATTCCATATACTACATTTTTAATTAGTGAAGAATTACCTAGTTTTACCCTTCCTCCACTTTTGCAATGTGGTTCATGTGTGTCTGAGAAGAATGGGAATGCTCTAGTTTTCAGATCTGTGATTCTATAGTGTATGTCCTCTAAATCAAGCTTGTTGGGAGATCTTTACCACATTTTTCGTCTGCTTTACCTAAGAATAATATGGAGAATTGTGTTGAAATCTCCTGCTATGGAGATGGGTTATCTAATTCTCTGTAGTTCTGCTATGTTTGTGTTTTGCAATTTTTAAACCATTTCATAAGGTGCTACAAGTTTTGAGTATGTAGGTCTTCCATGTTGAACCTTTTATCATTAACTTGTGATAGCCCCCCTTCTTGTATTCTCTACTAATTCTTTCTTTGGCATAGAATTAATATAGATTTATTTTGATTGATAGGTGCTTAGTATATCTCTTTGCACCCTTTTACTTTATAACCTTTTAAAAGCTTATCTTCCAGGTGTATCTCTTTAGAAATAACATAAGGCTGGTTTTATTCTCTAAGCTGAAAATCTTTCTCTTTTTGGGAGGAGGTCATTTCATTCAGTTTTATATTGGTTGATACTTTGGCTTGTTTCCACCATCTTATCCTATATTTTCTAATTGTATCAGTTTTCTTCTTTTTTTATTACTTGATGCTTGTTTTCTTCTTCCACTTTTTTTCTCTTCCACTTCTTTAGATGAATAAAATCTATTTTATTTCTTTAGTAATTATTCTTGATATTTTACTGTTCATGCTTAACAAAAGTTAAACAATCTTAAACCACTTTTGAAGAACATCAGGACTTCAAAACATTTTGAGATCGTCTCTCATCATTTATATGCTATTGTGGCCCAGGATTTTATATTTTTCCTTTAAAAAATCTTGTAAATAAAATATATTTTAGTTTTTTATAATGTGTAATTGTCTCCTAACTGATCACCCTGCTTCCATTTTGCCATTCCTAAGGTCTAGTCACCACAGAGAAGCCAAAGAATCCTTTGTCTTAAAAACAACAACTTCACTTTACTTAAAATTTATAACATGGCATGGAGAAAAGTTCACAGACCTTATGTGTGCAGCTTGATGGATTTCACAAAATGAATACATCTATCTGCATCTAGCTGAGCAATATTCCATTGTATGGATGTACCACATATTGTTTATCCATTTACCATTTGAAGGATATGATGGATGATTGTGTAAAAAGCTGCACAGGTTCTTATTTAAAACTAAGTTCCCATTTTTTTTATACTCAATACCTAGAGACAGATTGCTGGGTCCTATATGTTTAACTTTAAGAAACTGCCAAACTATCTTCCAAATGGACTGTACCATTTTTAACCCAGCATTGTATGAGAGTGCTAGTTGTTCTGCATTTTTGTCAGAACTTAGTGCTATTTCCCTTTGTCATAAGAATGGGTGGTACCACCTGGGTGTAATTTGCATCCCCTACCTATCTCTTGATGTGTTTATTTGCCATTCATATGTTCTCTTTGGTAAAGGGCCTGTTTGGCTCTTTTGCCAATTGTTTTCTTGGATTGTTTATTATTGTTGTGTTTAGAGAATTTATTTTATAGTTTGAACAGCAAGTTATTTGTTAAAATGTGATTTGTGAATGTTTTCTCCCTACCTGTGTTTTTTTTCTTTTCATTTTTAACAATATATTTAGCAGAGCAAAATATTTTAATTTTGATAAAGTACAACTTATCAATATTTTCTTTTACAGTGTGTGCTTTGGTGGTATATTTAAAAACATGGACAAACCCAAGGTTGTTCAGATCCTCTCCTGTATTTCCTTCTACAAGTTGTTGTTGTTTTTTAAAGTTTAAGAATAATATTCTTTTTTTCTTCTTTTTCAATGTTTATTTATCTTTTTTAATCTTTACTGTTGAAAGTATTACACAGGTCCTCCTTTTCCCCCCATTAAACTCTTCCAGCCAGCTCCTGTCCTCCCTCTCCTACCCCCCAGGCCTTCACCACCTCATTGTCTGTGTCCACAGGTTATGATATATGCATACAAATTCATTGGTTGATCTCTTCCCACCCACCCTCCTCTGCCTTCCCTCTGAGGTTCAACAGTCTGTTATAGCTATATATGTACATTTAGGTTGATGGTTGGTTTTACATTATTTTTTGTGTAAGATGTAAGGTATAGATTGTTGATATCTAATTATTCTGACACCATTTGTTGAAAAGAATAACATTTATTTAATTTATACATTTGTAACAAATCAGTTTGCATTTGTGAGGACTTATTTCTAGGCTCTCTATTTTGTTCCATTGATCTATACATCTTTCCTTTACCAATACCACACTTTCTTGCTTAATGTAGCTTTACATTAAATCCCGAAATAGGGTAGAGTGATTCCTTGAGTTTAATATCTCTTTTTCAGAATTGTTTAGCTGTTCTAGTTCCTTCAGAATCAACTTGTTGGTAGCTACAAAAGTCAGCTAGACTTTTCATTTGTATTGTGTTATCTATAAATTAAATTGGAGAGAATTTGTTTTTCAGTCTTCTAACACATAAATACAGGATATCTCTTCATTTCTTTAGATCTATGATTTCTTTCACCAGAGTTTTGTAATTTTTAGTACACAGACCTTGATATTATGTCTTTAGATTTATATCTAAATACTTAATTTATTTTGGTGCTATTATAAATGGTATTTTGAAAAATTTCAAACTTATTGCAAGTATCTATATATATAAAAAGAGGTAATATGCTAATTGGTCCTAACGGTGTCACAGTCATGACCACTAAGGAGGAGGCTGCCTGTGCATGCCTGGCAGGGCATTGCTCCCGGAGACGGGATGGAAGTGGGGAGGCACCCAGAGGAGGCCTGTGCCTGGGAGGGTGTGGGTGAGAGCCTATAGCACCCCCCTCACCAGTCCTTCACCACCCACTGCTCAGAGTGCCCCACCACTCACTTGCCTGGGGAAGGAGCACAGCACAGCAGGCGGGAGGTTTCCATGCTCTCCTCTGGCACCATGACGGGGTGGAGCGATCGCGTTGCTCTGGAGATGGGTCGTTAGCCGGGAGGTGCCCAGAGGGCTTGAAGTGGCCAGAGAAGGCCAGAGGGGTGGGGGGCGGGGCTGGGCCAGGCACACTGAAGCTCTGCATGGAGAGGTTCGGGTGTCAAGGCAAGGCAGCAGGTGGGTAGGTGGACCATGCGATTTTGCGTGCTGGGCTCTTACTATAAAGATAAAATTAATTTTTGTGTATTGCCCTTGTATCCTACAACTTTACTAAGCTCATTTGATAGGAGCTTTTCTATCGATTCTTTGAGAAGTTATCTATAAAGAGAGACAGATTTTATTTAATCTCTTCAACCTGTATGTCTTTTTTTCCCCTTGCCTTATTACACTAGCAAAGACTTCCAGTATGATACTGTATAGGAGTGATGAGGGAAGACATCCCTACCTTGTTCTAGATCTTAAAGAGAATACATTGTTTATTATCATTATCTATCAGGGTAACTTTTTATTTCAAGATAGCCTTTTCTAGGTTAAGAAAGTTCCCTCTATTTCTAGTTTGCTAAGACTTTGATCACAAATTAATGTTAAAATTTATCAAAACCCTTTTCTCCATGAATTAGGATGATCATATGGTTTTTATAGTCTCTTAATATGGTGAATTATGTTGGTTGATATTTGAATATTGTACTAGGCTTGCATTCCTGGAAAACAACACCCATTTAGTCATTTATTATCCTTTCTATGTATTGTTGGATTTGATTTGCCAATATTTTGTCAGTGATTTTTGAGTCTGTATTCATAAAGGATGTTAGTCTCTGGTTTTCTTTTCCTATAATGCCTGTCTGGTTTAGGAATTAGGGGACACTTGCCTCATGACATGAGTTGTGACATTTATCTCCTCTTCTATTTTCTAGAAGATATTGTATAGAATTGTAACTATTTATTTCTTTAATGTTTAGTATAATTCAGCAATAAAATAATGTTTTGGGTCTTGCTTTACTTTTTTAATTATTATTATTATTTTTTAATCCTCACCTGAGGATATTTTTTCCATTGATTTTTAGAGAGAATGGAAGAGAGAGGGAAAGACAGAGAAAACTATGAATGTGAGATAAACACATTGATTGGTTGCCTCCTGCATGCGCCCTCTGCTATGTGCTTTGACCAGAATCAAACCTGGGACCCTTGGGTCTGCAGTTGCTCTACCCACTGAACCAAACCGGCTAGGGGGCTTGCTTTATTTTTTTAAGGTTTTTTCACTACACATTAAATTGAAAAGGTATAGGTTACCTATTTCTTCTCAAGTGAGTTTTGGTCAGTCTATCTTTAAAGAAATTGACTTATTCCATTTTATCTGTTTTTTAATGCATGCATGTGAAGTATGGTAGCAATAATCTCAGGTAGAAACTGTAGTTTAACTCTAACCCTGTTGTTTGGCTTAACAATAGAAAAGTTACTTTGATTTTCTGAATTGTATAAATCATCCCATTCGATTGAATGACTATCCCATTGATTGTTATCTTACTGGTTTTAGAAAGCACATTCCTTTGTACCTGGGAACCAGGACAGCACAATTAGCCCAAGACCCGAGGGTTCCAGATAATGCATTCCTGACAACGCTGTGGTCTCAAGACCCGAGGGCTCTAGATAATGTGTTCCTGTTAACCCAGCAGTCCCAGATAATGTGCTTCTGTCAACTCAGTGATCCGGAGATTAACATGCTTAATTTTGCTTTTGTAAACTGCTTTTTTGCGAACCAGGTTCCTTATTCCAAACCCTGGGATGTAATCAATACCTTTGTAATTTTTGCCTATATAAACCTGAAGTTACGACCATCTGATCACTATGAGATTTGGGAATGACCCCTCATAGTCCTGGATTGCAATAAATGTGACTCTTTAATTCGACTTCTTGAGGCGTCCTTCTGTGATTCGCGGGGTACGTTACAACACATGTAGATTGTGTTTTAGTATTTTTTTAAATTTTACTTTTAAGGTCTATAGATATCACCTCTTCTATTCCTGGTATTTATAATTGTTATTTTCTCTCTGTCTCTGTCTCTTTTTTCTTTGTTAGTCTGGTTAGACATTTATCAATTTTATTAATTTTTCAAAGTACAAACTTTTATTTTAATTGCTTTTCTATTTTTTACTTTTAATTTCATTGGTTTCTGCCATTACTTTTATTATTTACCTCCTTCTGCTTAATATGTTTTCAGCATACTTTTTTTTCTAGTTTCTTAAAGTAGAAATTTGGATTATTGGCTAAGAACATTCTACTTTTCTAATACATCATTTAATAGTATAAAATTCTCTATTAGAATTACTATAGCTATATGCTACAAATTTTGCTATGTTTTATTTTTATTTTAGGTTAGTTAAAAATATTTTCTAATTTTCTTTGAGATTTCCTCTTTGACCCATGGCTAATTAGAAGTGTACTGTTTAATTTCCAAATACTTGAAAATTTCCTATATATCTTTTTGTATTGATGACTTCTTTAATTCCATTATGATATGAGAACATACTTTGCATAAGTTTTAATGTGGAATTGAAAAAAAAGTGTGCATATACAGAGTTATATCTATAGTACAGTGTTATTTTTGGTAGAGTATTGAGGACTCTCAAAGTACCATCACTAGACCATCTTCTTGTCTCTTTCTTATTCTTATTCAAACTCCTGGGAACAACTGCCATATACATTTTGAAAACTCAAATATCTATGTCTGTAGCATAGATACCTATTTTTATATGCAGGCTTTTGTGTGCACTCAAATATTTACTGCACTTCTTTTCTTTGAAGTCACAATGTTCTTCAAAATCAATAGGCCCCCAAATAATTTAAAACAAAGCTACTCTTTCTACCCCATTGCCCAACTCAGAGACATGTGGCTTATGCTTGACTCTTTGCTTACTTATCTCCCATTCTAATAGGTCATCAAATCTTGCTAATTTTCTCTTCATCTTTATAAAAAATCGTTTTTGCTTCTTATCCATTTTCAGTAATATCCTAATTTTTCTTTTACCTCCAGATTTGAATGTAATCCAATTTAGTGTTTATAACAGTATTGATCTATTTTAAACTTAAATTTAACAATTGCCACTTGCTCATCCCTCCTTAAAATTTTCTGACTTTTAATTACCTTCGGGATGCTAAAACAAGTAAGCAAACACCTTAGCCTCACACAGTTGGTTGCTCATAATCCAGTTCCTCCCTACTTTATCTCAATTTTCTCACCACTCTTCTATTCTTTTACCACAGAGAGCTACTAGCAAAGCTTCTCCTACCCTCGTCTGAAATAGTTTCATCTTTTATGAATTACTTTTGTTTTATAAATTTATGTTTAATCACTTAATGTATTATACAGGGTGTGGCAAAAGTAGGTTTACAGTTGTTCATATAGAAAATAATAAAATAATTAATAAATAATACGAGAATAAACTGTTTTGCATACTCACAACTGTAAACCTACTTTTGCCCCACCCTTGTAATTGTTTGCTATTTTGTATATCTCTAGTAGTAGATTATGATATCTTTCAGGATAGGGAATGCAATTTTATAATCTACACATTCCTTCCTATACTCACCAGAGTACCTAATTCATAATAAATATTTAATAAATCTCACTTTGAATGAATGAGTAAATTAATGATTTATTGAATGTAAGAATAAGCAATTTGAGCCAGGACTGGAATCTGCATATTCTACTTCCAAGTAACACATTACTTTATGTTTAATAGAACAGTACTTAGTTACTGCCTCCTATGCCATTTCAGTAAAGGACAGGTCTTACTTTATAATTAGATAAAATAATGTTGTCTCTTTGATTTTACTTTTTTAACCTTTTTGGCTATGGAAGCAACTGTTCCAATGTCTTAAGTAAACATCTGCAAAGATACTAAGTCTAGTCTTTTTAAAGGATGTAACTGATAGCCGAATACATTGCTTTGCACTTGCTCCCACAAGAGCTTGGCCATTTCAGTCTCATGTTATCTTGCTACAACATATTCCCACCAGTTTCCCTCTTCACTAACTAGAAGAACTTAGTGCTATCTGTGACTCATGAGCTCCCTCCAGTTAATTTATAAAAGGTTAAAGAAAAATTGTTCTAGTTCAGGTTAAATAACAGAAGTCTCTAATTAACTGATTTCTACTTTTTATTTTGTAAATGTCAAGTCTAACCTTTGGGGAAGAGATTTGCCAAAAATATTTTGAATATTTAGTTACATTAAATTCAATGTTTCTTTCTTATATATGAATATATTTTCAGCATCAAACATCTTTAAGGCATCAGCCACAATTAAAATCCCCTTATAGACATTGAATTGATATGTCACGGTGAAGCTGTAGAATTTAACATATAGATGCCATAGATTACTCAGAAAGTACAATGAAGTATGGTACTTACATATCTTATTAAGGAATTTAGGTGATGATTTTGTGATAGAGGCAGGGCAAACCACTAGGCATAGAGGTTAGCACATAGTAAACTCTTGAGATGCTAGCTTTTTATAATTATTTTTTAATTTAAATTTACTCTTCAGGTAGCTGTAAAAATGAATGCATTATTTTTTATAAACTTTGTATTAATCCTAGAAAACATAAAAAAGTGAGTTTTGCTGTTGTTTTGGTTCTTGTGACTGCTATATTTCTTTTGGTTACTGGATTGTATTCTACAATAATCTAAATTGTGAATGTCAGAAAATTATTTGGTCTCAAAATGTCTGTTAAGGAAGCCCTACTTGGTGTCTCTTATTTATTTCTACCACCAACTCAACATTTTCAGCATGAATTATAATAAAGATGAGAGTTAAATATTAACTATCATGTTTTTTTCTTTTCTTCCTGTTTCTTATTGAGAAGAGAACTGTTATG
This sequence comes from Myotis brandtii, assembly GCF_000412655.1. Lineage (NCBI taxonomy): Eukaryota > Metazoa > Chordata > Mammalia > Chiroptera > Vespertilionidae > Myotis > Myotis brandtii. The sequence goes on from NW_005364596.1 coordinate 6,105,118, forward strand.
CATATGTTCCTGTTCCTGAATGAGGAGAACAAATGGAATGATATATCTTCATTCATTGAAATGGCACATTTCCTCCTAGGGATTAAGTTAATTTCCTTTTCAAAATCTCCCTCTCCACCCTCTCATGGTCTTTCTTCCCTTAATTTCAGATGCTCATTCACAAAATAGGGCAATATTCTGCATGGAGTAATAAAAATGAAATGTAACGAAGATGGAAAATCAGATCTGACATTTAGGAGACAGTTTTAATAAGCCACAAATTCTCACATCCTAAGACTGCTGCAGAGTTAATAGATTTATTGTATGTCCTGTGGAACCATGGCACAGAAATAACTAGAAAGGAAACAAATGAGCTAAAACATAGTTAGGACACCACCTTTGTAGTAATTGATTAAAATTTGGTTCATGGAGTATTATTTATGACTGAGGCAAAACAAGGAGCCAAACCAAATAAGGTCATGAAAGAGAGCAGAGAACTTGACTCCAAAATCATGTTTACCATTGCTTTCAACTCAAAATAATTTTTCTGTTTACCTGAATTTCCCACTTCACTCACCCTACTTCTTGAACAGAGACCTCAGAATGCTTTCTCATTATTAACCTGATTTTGCTCTCTCTCCCTCCTACCCTGCTTCCCTATCTGCTCTGCTCACTGCACCCCTACACCTAGTGGGTAGTTTGAGCAGCAGCTTTATTTAATTACCAATTTAGCACCTTCTCTTAAGCTGGTTCATCTACAGAGAAAACCCTCTTCTCCCAGCTCTGCTTTCTTATGTAAAGGAATCACTTTCACAAATACAGTGGGGCCTTGACTTATGAGTTTAATTCCTTCGGAGACCGAGCACGTTAAGGAGCTCGTTAACTCAAATTACTCTATCAACTCAATGCAAAAAATCTGCCGAGTGACAGCTGGAATCTCAAAAAACTCGTTAGTCGGGACACTCGTAAGTCAAGGCCCCACTGTATTCCGCAACCATAGGATGACAAGTGATAATCCTGGCTCTGACCCTTCACATCCTACCCCCGCCTCTTTTCTTCACTAGGCATGCGCCCCGGTGCATTAGGCTCTGTTTAAGGAAACACAGTACTCTGTAGGAACCAGCCTCACTGCCCCCCACAGTGGCCAGGGAATGTCGAAGTGCTTCAGTCAGTACTGGCATCCCTTTTTAAAGAGGGCATTGCCAGACAAGAAGGTGACCAGCAGAAGATGTCCAGAGGATATTCCAGAGAGTTAGAAAGATACCAGAAGATAGTTGGAGTGAAGTAGGGTTCTTCAATGTGGAAATGTGATTTCAGAGGAGCCCTGTGTACTACTTTTCAGCACTTGAAGGGATTTAAATCTATTCTGCATTTCCTTAGAGGGCCAGACCAAGACGGTAGGTGAAGATGATGTGGGGATCATTGTAACTTAATGTAAGGAAGGAAATCCTACTGCAGCATGTAATGATCTTCCCACTTCCCTTCCCTTGTTTAAGACACCCTCAAGCCAACTGCTTCAATAACCTTTCATCTGGTTGCTCTGCTTCTACACTTTTGCCTCACTAATCCATCCAGAGTAGCCAGTTATTTTTAAAATCTAAACCAGGTTGTGCATTTCCTGCCTACACCCATTCTAGGGTCCTCTTAGTATAAAAAAAAAATAAAATGCAAATTCCTTCCCATTGTCTACAGGACCCTGCATGATTCAGTCCCTGCCTACCTTTAGTCCTCCTCTTCCCGTTGCTCCACATCTTCCAGCTTTCCTTCTTCACTAGGAACATGCCAAACTCCTTCCCAATTGCAGACCTTTGCACTGGCTGTTGTCCCTGATGGAACACTCAGCCCCCACAGGTTCCCACTGCTGAGTCCTTTCTGTCCTTCATCATCAACCCAAACGCAGCATATTTTATCTACCATGTGATAGCACAGTGGTTAAAAGTATGATCCTGGAGACTATCAGCTGTGTGAATTTATAACTAGATCCTGTTGAGTAACATTGTGCCAGTTAATTAGGCTCTTTACTTAAAATATTTTTATACACAAACTGGGGATAGTAACAGTGCCCCCTCCTACTGTGTTTAGCTGAGGAGAGGAGAAGATATACATACAGTGCTTAACATGGTGCCTGACGTACGGTAAGTTTTCAAATATTAGCTATTAGTGATAGTGGTAGTTTTATTGCTTCTACACAACTGTGCAACTATCAGGATCCTTTTATATGAGAATAAGTCAATACCATGGTGAATTAAATAATGGCCAAGAATTTAAGTATGGCTTCAAAGTTGTGTAGTACAGATAAAGAAATGTATACCATTTTTCAATGCCATTCTTTCTAACCTTACATGTTTATTTTGACAAGCGATAAGCTTTCTGGTTACTTCAGAGAAAACAAGTGACAAAAGAGGGAGCTTTTTTTTAACCCTATATAATTCATGAATTTTCTCATTCTAAGAGATCCTAGTGTAAAAATTAGAATTTATAGCAATGGAAAATAACTGTATTCATATTGTAAAATATTCTAAGTTGTTTTACTTGTGTGCATTGTTTTTGGATAGAAAAGGAAAAACATTTGCATTCCTCTTCAATATAAAAAGTGAAATAGGTAATTTAAAAATACCAGTAACTAGGTAAGCAACATTATTTAGCAAAAGAAACAAGCACTCTATGTTCTTATCTGCCTTCCTAAGAGCACATAGAAGGCAATACAGAATATCCACTGTTACAATTCACCTTATGTATTAATTCTTCTTAATTCATATGAATAATTAGCTTTATTTTAAGTGTTTTATTTTTTTTTTTAATTAATAAATCTTTTATTGTTCAGATTATTACAGATGTTCCTCTTTTTTCCACCATATCTCCCCTCCACCAGGTTCCCACCCCACCCCATGCCCTTACCCCCTACCACTGTCCTCATCCATAGGTGTAAGATTTTTGTCCAGTCTCTTCCCACACCCCCCACACCTCCTTCCCCCCAAGAATTATCAGTCCATTTCCTTTCTATGCCCCTGCTTCTATTTTTTTTTTTAACCTAAAACATTTTAAAACTTGAGCATAACATTTCAAGAACAAAAAGTGTTTTAAGTCCCAATTTCAATGTCCAAATATTTTTGAGAACTAGCACATTTCTAAGGACTATATAACCTTGATTTATGCTTTTTGAGCATGATTCAATGAGGTTGTTTTTCTATTTTTCTTGTACAGCATATAAAATAGCCATCCCACAGTTTGTATTTCATTACTATCGCTCACTTTGGATTCCTGTCAAGGAATACCAAAATAAAAGCCCTGTCAAAAATATTAGTAACTGTGGAAAATCTTTGGCTATCTATAGCTTTCTGCATATTTATATTCATATTATTAATATAATGCTTGGAGAGAGGTACACTGTGATAGGCAGACAGACAAGATCGGAGCAAAGACAATAGGCCAGGTACACAAGGTCACCAGGGTGGGAAGCTCTGGGTGCCTAGCAATGGGCAAAACTGGGAAGACAAGGGTAACCTTTCTTCCCCTAGCATATTGCTGATCATGCGGTTTGGACCCTTCCCTGAGGGTTCCTCCCCTGGCATGTTGCTAGTCATGCAGGTTAGACCCCTTAGAGGGAGAAGAAACAAGGGGGCCAGAGAACAGCCCTTAAGCATTAAGCCCCCAAGACAATGAGGTTCTGACCTACATTAAATATATCTAAGCCTCACTTACGTTTCAGCTCCAGGCCCAGAAAAGCAGCAAAACCAGACAAGGGACCCATGCTGACCTCAGCACCAGCTGCATTGATTAATGACCCACTGACCAATCAGTAGAGACCACAACCCTGAAAGGACACAGCTGGAAAGCTGATGAATATTCTATTGTGATAAGAACCCTCAGGACAGAGACCCAGTGGGACTCTTATCTGTAGAGCAAGTCCATGGTACTTTTCCCCACCTCCTTCCTTCAGGCACACCCCTTGACTCTCTTCCTCCTAAGCTTCAAGGGCCCTTCTGTTGCCTCTGTAACTTGTTTCCTGAGCACATTTCTTCTACAGCTCACTTCTATCTCTGTGACTTTCTAAACAAACGTTCTCTTATAGTTTGAGTCTTGACTCTGAATTCTTTCTCAGCCAGAACTCGAGAACCAAGGTCGCTGAACCAATGTCCTGTCTGACTCCAGCAGGTGCTGTTTTGCCACCAACAATCCTATTTAGAAAGATTTCTCCTTTTAAAAATAGGTGATTACTCAGTTTACCCTGTACATTGTATTTTTTTAGCATGGTAACTATGATTTTCTTAGCAAGGTGAATTTTCTCTGACTTCTGAGAAAAATAAATTGGAAAATGAACCAAATTAATTTCAATAGGAATTTAAGGAAACATGCTTGCAGGAATTTTAAGTGCCCTGTTGGTTAAAAGAAGGTGATTTATAGACTGAGTATCTAACTATGCTCCTAATTTCTTTGTGCATTTTTATCATTAATCAATCTATAAAACTAGCTACTCATTTTCACAAATGGGTATACATAGTGGTTATTGTTACAGAATCAGGTATTTCATCAAATATATGCCCTTAGCACAAAGAAAATACAGTGTGTCTGCCTGTTTCGTTCAACTCTTAGCAACTATCGCATAAGTCAAGTATGTATTTTCCAAAATTTAATAAAACCACCATCAAAATAGAATGTCAAGGTGCCAGCTTTCTTCGTTTGGCTTTCTAAAGCTTTATTTATTGATTAAGTGGCTTGCATCTCTACAAGGCCACCATTCACTTTTCTAAGGCCTTGACCACAGAGCATTCAATTGCTTGGCTGTTAAATTGTCAGCAGGCAGTGGCTGTTTGAATATAATCTTCTAAAAGTCCAATCTTCCGAAATAAGCCACAATAAATCAGAGGATAGAGTCTTAACCCTCTCAGAACTCAACCCAGGGCAAGCCGTTCTTACGCTGGAAGAGTCATAACACACCTGAAAAAAATGCTTCAGGGAAAGCAGAAGATACCTAAATATGAATATTTTAAGCTTTGACTAAGTAGGAGTTTTATGTTAAAGATACTCAGAAACCATGCTTTGCATACAAAATTACACCAGTACCTACCCACTGGTATTCTGCCTGGGAACAATTTTCCTAGTAGGAGATATTGCATCTGTGATGATCCTACCATATCTGGAGGTTTCTTGCGTATGTGAGGGAGTCTGGCAGTGACACCTTCCACTCTTGATAGACAGGAATTTCTTGATGATATGACTCTAGAAGGTGTTTTCTCATTCTTTCTGGGGTCCGTAGGCATTGTTCCTTTGTCTGTACAATCCCTTTGGAATATCTTTGAGGTATCTTTATTTTGAAAAGTGGCAGCATTTAGGATGCAGTTAACTGGGGTTACAGGATTAGGGATAAAGAATTGAAGTGTTCTGTGAGTTGATGAGGAGGGCCCATTGGGCACACATACCCTGGTTGCTCGTACTAATGAAGAAGTATGCAATAAGCACTGACACTTCTAACCGTAGGATCTCAGTGATGTCACCTCAACTTCTCAAGCCAGGTAATCAAAGCTGTAGGAATTGGAAAGACTGAAGAGTACCCAGAGAGGGAAAAACAAAAGGATAAAATTTATAATTTATGCATGCATATTTCAGAACATGTAAGTTCCGATGTAAAGAACTGATATCCAGGTGGAACAAATACGCAGACTTGATAATCCTTGGTTGATCACAAGGTAGTTCAGTAAACGTGGTGTGAGCAACCTATTTATTATCTTAGTTATTTCTTTTGAACTCAATAATAAAACCTGCTAAATTCTGGAAGAGAACAACTAGCACAAAATGCTCCTCAATCTACCAAACATAGCACTTAAATACAAAGTCAGTAATGTCAACAGTGAGCCTCTTAAGGGAATGTTTGCTATTTGGGGGTGGTAATGGTAGTTGGCACAGAACAACCCCAAACCTCAGTAACTAAGCAAAATAAATGTTTATTTCTGGATTATTTCACAGTTTGGCTATTTGATATGTGGCCTTTTGCAAGTTAATTGAAGGATCCTGGCTCCTTCCATCTATGTCACTGCTGTCTCCTAGGCCTTCTTCAAATTTCTCCATAGCTTTCTTTGCTTTTAGCTGGCAGCAAAGTGTGGGATTCTTAACCAGTCCTAGAAGAGGTATAGAATACTTCCACTCATGTTCTTACAACAGAGCCCAGGAGCTTGGCCCTACCCTTATTACAAGGGAGTCTGGGAAATGAAGTCTTCCTATGTGCCAAGAAAGATTGAGAACATCTAGTCAGTTTTGCCACAATGGTTGATAGGTGAAATATATGCTAAAATGAAAACTCAAGGAAGCACACGAAATGGTGTTTCTATCTTATAGCTGTACCAATAAACATGAAATTGGCAAAAATGAATTTACTTCCTAGAAACTAAAAATAACTTTTCATATAGAAATTAAAAAATATCTTTTACTAAGATGGTTAAGGTAATTCTTATTAATCATGAAAAAATGTTAATAAAGTTTTCACCAAGTGATTACATTTAGCAGCAGGTTTTGATGAGGTTTTTCCCCCAAAGTAAATATTTTTCATAAATTCTTTACAACTGAATTTTAGATCTCAGGTAAATTGTTATACAGCACTGTCAATTCTAGAAGGAAGTGTGTTTTAACATCAGTAGAGACGTATGTCATAAAAAGGATAGTCAGCATTTATTTTTACATTAAAAAAAAAATCTTTATTTTCTCTCCCCCTTGCCCCCACCCTCCCCTGCCTTCCCTCTGAAGTTTGACAGTTTATTGATGCCTCTCTGTCTATTAATCTGTTTTTGTTCATCAATTTATGTTGTTCATTATATTCCACAAATGAGTGAGATCATGTGATATTCATCTTTCTCTAACTAACTTATTTCACTTAGCATAATGCTCTCCAGGTCCATCCATGCTGTTGCAGATGGTAGGAGTTCCTTCTTTTTTATAGCAGCATAGTATTCCACTGTGTAGATGTTCCACAGTTTTCTAATCCACTTATCTGCTGTTGGGCACTTAGGCTCTTTCCAAATCTTAGCTATGGTGAATTGTGCTGCTATGAACATAGGGGTGCATATATCCTTTCTGATTGGTGTGGGGGGGCAATGGGGGGTAAGGACATATATGTGATACCTTAATCAATAAAGAAAAAAATGGGAAAATTTATAATTCAATAATAAACTTATTTTGAAGCTAAGGAAAAAAAATCTTTATTGTTGAAAGTACTACATATGTCCCCTTTTTTCTTCCATTGATCCCTTGTAGCCCACCCCCGCTCTCTGCCCCTAGCCTCCACCATCCTATTGTCTGTATCCCTGGGTTATGCATATGTGCATACAAGTTCTTTGGTTGATCTCTTTCCTCCCACCCACCCACTCCCGCCTTCCCTCTGAGATTCAACAATCTGTTTCACTCTTCTATGTCTCTGGATCTATTTTCTTCAACAGATTATTTTGTTCATTAGATTCCACAAATGAGTGAGATCATGTGATTGTGATACTTGTCTTTCTCAACAGTCAGCATTTTTACATGATTATCATTTTTACACAGAGATCGGTCACCTTTTTATAAATTTTCTTAGTTTCACATAAGAAATATAACAATAAACAGTATTTTATCTTCTAGCTTCATTGATCTTAGAGCCATGACTTATTCCTCAAGGTTGATTTTCCCCCTTCTCCTTTCTACTCATTTTCACTCACACTCCTGTACAAAGTAAAATATTTTTCCTTATGTCTATTTTTCTATTCTGCCTTTATACTTTTTTTTTAAGGTGTCCAGTAGACTCCTTAGCATCTTCTCCTTAAGCTTTTATTTCTGTTCCCAGGACTGTAGGGACTTGACTATCAGTTATACCATATTCAGAGTATAATAAAAAATAGAACTTTAATTAATGTTAATTAGATGACTATATACATTCTCTCATGCACAGAAAAATAATATTGTTGTTTTGAAAGAAGAGTACTTTCTGACCACATTCAGTTGTGTTATGTCATAACATGTTAACTGATAAAAGAAACCAGTACTAAAATTTTACTAATTTGAAGTCATTTTGATTTTTACAGTGTTTTAGTTTCTGAATGATTGACCAAAAATGTATTCAAATGTCTTTAGCTTACTAGATGCAATTGTTGAGGTCCTGAGGGTAAAGTTCTTTTTACCGCAAATGCTTGACATAATCCTCTTCCTCAAATGGATAGCATAGAAACAGTACCCTGCATCCTTCTCCTTTCAGATACAACCAGTGCCTTGTCACAAAAGCAGAATATTAAGCAGATTCTCCATCATCTCAGTTAAAACCTATTTATCAATTGTCTCCATTTTGTCATAATAAACCATCAACAAGCCCAAAGAATGTTGAAGTTAAAATATTTTTTAAAGAATTGTGGTTGTTATGGATACTGCTAAGTACTCTACAAAGTGGAATGCTGCTTTATTGTGAGACCTAATATTTATCAAACCTTAACCCTATCATAACCCCCGGAGAAAAAAATATTTTGAAATTTGCATTTCAGTCTGAGTTCTACAATTTTGAATAATATCACCAGATAACAGTTTCTACTGGAGTTATGAATTGAACTTTGGGTGAAAGAGAGTATCAGCATCAAATTTACAAAGTTTTGTGATATTAATAAATAAATCCACCAGTCCCCTCTTGTGTTGAAAATCATTAATAAATCCATTTTTACAATTGATGTACACTAAGTGAATACCTACTAACTACAAAGCATTGTTTATCTTGCTTAGAAGAAGATAATAGGCAATAACACACATGCACAGTGTATTTATTTAGACAATGTGGATAAACAAGTGTGGACAGCTGAATGATGGAATACTAATTAACCATTAGATGATTTTGTAGATTGATACTTGCTAATGTGGGAAATATCACCATATGTTTTTAAGTGGAAAACAAGTAGGCTCAGATTAATATGCAAAACATAATATCTTAAAAATATATTATTTAAAGATATACTAGAAATACATGTCAAATGTTTATAATAATTATCTCTTGTCTATGGTATTATAGGCAATTATTTCTCTGTGGTTTTCTATAATTTCATGATTTCTGTTTTAAGCATGTCACATGTGTGTAATAAGAGGAGATGATAAATGTAATTAGAGAACATAATATAGTCTCAGAAATGGCATGAATATAAATAAGTATAATACTGTAAAGAGCAACAAAGCCATTCATTTGTTTATACAGCAATTTTGTTTAATATTCACTGTTTCAGACTTTGGCTAAGTAGTGAGGATGCAGCCTCCACCCTCAAGGAGCCTGTTGATTTGCAGCAAAGTGACAGGGCGATTCAGAAAAAGGACGAGGTTCTTATGCTACCAGAGAACCTTGAGAGTCATTATTCACATGAGGACATTATCTCCTTGAAAATGATGTCAGAGAAGCATCTGAAAAGCGTCACGGCTGCAAGAAAAAAAACCACAATTTGGAAATTTTTAAAGGATGATTAGAGAAATTGCAAACCCATTCTTCTATTTCATAAATAAAATATTTGAAAAGTAAAAAGAGGCTTGAAATAATATCTCAAACATTTGTTGTTAATAATAGAAAGTTATAGTTTATAAATATCAAATTTCTCCTACACTTTAATATCATATAGCCTCTTGGATATATACTATTTTTTATATAATTTTCTCTTATTGATATTTAGAGAGAGAAGAAGGAGAGAGAGAGAGAGAGAGAGAGAGAGAGAGAGAGAGAGAGAGAAACATAAATGTGAGAGCAAAACATCAATCAGCTGCCTCCTGCACAGCACTACCGGGGATTGAGCCCACAACCTGACTGGGAATCAAACTGCCAAACTTTTGGTGTACAGGTAGATGGCCAACCAACTGAGCCACACCACCCAGGGCTTAGATATAGGCTATTATAGGTCATGCCCCCATGTTTCCAATTTTATTAGAAGCTAAGAGGACTTCTTATGTTATAGACACTGTGTCAGGTCCAGAAGGCAGTGAGGGCTGGATCAGTGGTAGCTGTCATAGCCCCCTCCTGTGGTGGTGTGAACTGTAAGAGCATTTCCTCTGTGCTGACCATTGGCAGGCTGGGCATGAGAATGAAGGGCAGCCCACTGCATTTCGTTGGTGCAATATTAAAATACTGATTTGTAAATTCTAAGATTTAAAACAATTGGTTTTCATAGAAGAATAAGAGGTAATATTTTGTACATTAGTTTCTCTTATTATCCAAATCTAGTTCATTATTCAGGGGGTGGGAGTTTATTTGTTTAAAATTAATCCATAATTTTAAATGTTTCTTGCAAACCTAGAAACCTTCTGTACTGCCTCAAAATAGATTTCTGTATGCCTGCTATGGTGAAAGTTTTTAAACAATACATTTAAGACATCAAATAAAGTGATTCAAAATTATGAGATTATTTAATTTATATGAAGAATATTAGTGCATCCACCTAGGATGCTTGCTTACCCAGGTTAGGACCATGGCTTAGATGATTTTGAAGTTTAATAATTTACTAAAATGAATATCATTTATTTGGTGATTTTTAAAATTGCAAATCAGTTTTGATCTTGGTAGGCTTCTTTATGTCTCATTGTCTTGCACAGTAACATGTCCTGAATTTACTCTTTTGATTCAGATGACAATCAATTTAGTTTCCAAATGCAAATGGCCTATTGCCTAATGTACAGGTTAGCAAATTTCTGTCAAAGCACATGGGACTCATACAAACTGTTTAAGTGTTACAGTGTGAATAAGGAAGTGATTACTTGATTTGATACTAAATATCTGATAATTGGACTATTTCTCTATGTTTTATAAGGTCTACAATTAACCAGCCAATAAGGGTGTGTTAGCAAGAACTTCATAAAGGAGGTAGTCTATAGGGAGGAGCTATAGGGTCAAGCCTCAGACTGACCTGTGGCAGGGCCACAAACAAGTCCCAGCTTGGAGGGCAGAGCCCTCCTAGCATAATTAAGCTTAACCTTATAGTCCTCCCTAGTTCCTTCCTAGGTAGCTAATGGGCTGCGGGAGGTGCAGCAAGTGCTGCCAAAACAAGGTGAAACTCACAAGAACATTGTAAACATGTTGACCACTTCCCTTGTTTTGCTTTGTGTGCTCTGACTATAAAATAAAGACTCGGCTTGCAGGCTGGGTCTCTCTGTGTCAGAGATCCACCAAGCCCCAGCTGTATTCTCTTGTCTGTCTTCTTTAATCCTTCACCGCCCCTCCTCAGGCTCACCAAACCTGGCCGTGCTGGTGCGGCACAGTAGTCTTCAGAGAAGATGGCACAATATGGATGGAGATAGAAAGAAAAAGACTTGCAAAATTGTACCGTAAGCTACATGTTTCCAATAGCAAAACAGAAAATTACAACAAAGAATATACTGACACAGTGGTGGTAGTTAGTAAAAATCTTAGAGGTTAGAGAGATGAAAAACAAATGTTCTGACTGAACAGTCTTTTTAGTCGGATAGAATGATATAGTCTGTAGGACGATGGTCCATTTTAGGTGATGCTTACTGTGCATGTATGAATGTGTGTATGAGTGTGTGTGAGTGAGAAC
>NW_005364596.1:6117050-6127978 GCF_000412655.1 Myotis brandtii
ATATATAGAGAGAGAGAGAGAGAGAGAGAGAGAGAAAGAGTCAAACTGCAAAGCCTAATATGGACTAGAACAAAGATTAGGTTTCTATATTTAAGAGTTAACAGAAAAACTGTCATTTGTCTGGGTTTCTGGGAAGATTTTCCTGCAAAGTCAAATGTTATTACTAATTTCTGAAGTTCTGAAAATTCATATTTTAGGGATTTATTCCTCAGACCTAAAATTTTGTCTTTTATTCTTGCAATTTCACACTTCAATGTGAAGTAATTTGCTATAAATTTTTTCTGCTTTTGCACATTCAGTTAATTCTCATGGAACACTTCCCCCTACACTTATCTTCCATACCTAATGCTCCAAGACCTGGTTCAAGCGTGTGTGTTTTTTCCAATTCAAAGTCTTCTCTGAGCCTTCTAAGAGAATAGGGAAACTTTTTTCTATGTCATGTTTATACGTAGCACCTCACTCTAATTGTTGTATTCATTCCATTGGATGCATTTATTTTGTATCTTTCTCCCCATTTGACTATGAGTTATTAATGTATACTCTATGCCTTATGTGTTTTAATAATTCTAGCATCTGGCACTTGAGTCTTACAGATTCTTCTTGGAATGAATACATGATTAAATGAATTTGTGTTGTCAGAGAAGGGGAATGCTTCAAGCACCAAGGGAGCATTCAGAGGAAGAGAGGTGAAGGAGAGAGACACTGCTGTGCACACTGAAGTGAATTTCACTTACTTCACCATTTCATTTGCGGCTGAGCCTTTGTGTCAGTTACCACCTGGGCTGAGTTCTGTGTACTCAAAGTCAGGCCCTTGATTTGTAACCCGGGCTGCTATTTGCAAAACCCTTAGGAGATTCTAACTCTTAGAGTCTGCTGAAAGCCTTTTCTTAAGAGCTGTTCTGCTTGTTGCAACCACCTATTATGATCTGTCTTTTGTGGTAATTTCCCAGAAGTCTTCACCAAATTGTTTATACAATTTAATCCTTAAAGAATTTCTTCTTCGGTGGCCAAATAGAGGGCTTCAAAGTATTGAGGAGCTAAAAGAAATAATGTAAGAGGGGGAAAAAAATCTCAATTTAAACATATAGACTTCTGAATGGGAGAGGTAATTTACAACAGTTTTTCAAGTTAATGAAGGTCAATGTCAACAACTTTGCCATGACATTGGGACTATCAAGGTAATAGTTTCAATTTGATTTATAAATGGGTATTTGTAAACATAAAAATAAATCTGATTTAAAAGAGTTTTCTTTCTACAGCAATACTTTATCTGTAATTAAAAATCTGCCTGAGAGAGAGAGAAGCAATTTTCAACCTGTTTAAATACATTTTATAAGACATTCTGGAAGCTAAAAAAAAGTTAAAGGTCAATGTTAGGGTAGTCTTTCCTTCTCAAAGAAGATAGTACTTCAAACTATGGACTACTTCAGAGTACTTTCATAAAATAAAGATGCTGAAGGCTCATGATGCTCTATCTTTCTCACTTACCTGCTCCTACTTATTCACAGGATTCATTGCTTGAGCCCTTTACCTATGTCTTGTCTTTTTATTGCCTAAATTTGTGTAATCTTGAGGCGTTTTATTTATTAAATTTGACTTTTTAATTTTCAATATTCAGAACTGTTTTTCTCCTAAGAGATTAATGTAAGTAAATTTTCCCTCCCCCTCCCACCCTCTAGCAAAGGTAAATTTTGCTTAGAAGTTTGGGATGATGGCATACACTTTTGCCCAGTGCACTGGTAGGTAGAATCCTGTGGAACTGGATTACTAGGTAATAGACCACCAACAATGGAGTGTTGAAGAGGGTGGTGCAGCGGCAGAGTTGATCTCTGTTATAAAGGTAAAATAAAACAACTGGAAAACCTCTTCCAGTTTTTGACAAATTAATTGGCATTGCTGGCTTCTTCCCCTGGATGTAATGCTGTATATTATACTTAGGATTCAATCGTGTGACAGAGTGATGGTATAGTTGATTCTGGGAAATGAAAATTAAAAGACTGAGAATTCTTAGGAAGATATAAGCTGATTGGTCTTCATATGTGGAAAGAAAGATATAAAAAGAGCTAGGTATAAGGACAACAGAAGTTTGGGGAGGAACTTTTTATTGCAGTTCCTGCTTTTCCTCCATTGCCCTATATGGGTTATTGCCTGCAGTATGGAGAAGGAAACAGCACCAGCCCAGTACAAATGACAGAGAGGGTGGGACTGGCAGAATGGCACTTTTGCTTAGCTGGAGTGCAGAGTGGATAATAACAGTTTTTCAGACATTTTGGCTGGCTCTTGAGAATTTTCTCCTCCTTTAAAACCCCCCTAGAACTACATAGAAGGAAAGGAGGGCCCCCAAAGGGTAGAGTTGCTTTTTGTGGAGAGGGTACACAGAGAGTGGTTTAGCTCAGATTGTAAAGTTAGAAAATCTCAAACTAGAGGTGCATCTCTCTACCATATACCGGGTAAAAGAGAATTAGTGGATTAGAAACTTAAAATAATTATAAAAAAAAAGTTTAACTAAGGAAAGCATAATCAATATTCTCAAAGAGATATAGGAGAATATTAGAAAAGATAACCAGAATAATAAACTTTATAGAAAAAAATGAAATGAAGAACTCACTAGATGGATTAAAGTATGGGAATGAATACAACTAGGTAACAAATTCGTGAGTTCAAAGATGAAGTTGAGGAATTCAGAAAAGTTGTCAGGCAGGAAGGGTTAAAGACAAAGAAAAGTAAAACAAAAGTTTAGACATATGGAGGATGGGAGTGCAAATATTAACCTCCATATTAAAGGTTTCCCAGAAAAATGGGTGAAAATATTTGAAGAAATAATGACCTAGAATTTCTAAGAATTAAAGAAAGATAAACATTAAACAAAAAGTTTAACTAAGGAAAGCATATCAAAGGTTTCCCAGAAAAATGGACGAAAATATTTGAAGAAATAATGATCTAGAATTTCTAAGAATTAAAGAAAGATAAACATTAAAAAGTTTAATGGTGCCAAATGTCTTATAGACATTTATAAAACAACATATTACAATGAATTTTAAAACATCAAAAAACTTTTCTTATAGCTCCCTAATAGAAAGAGCAGATTAGTTTAAAAGAAAAAAAATGGATCAACAACATACTTCTCAATGTTAATCTTTTTAAAAAATCATTTTTATTTTTAATTACAGTTGACATACAATATTATATTAGTTTCAGATTTACACCACAGTGATTAGACATTATAAAACGTATTAAGTGATCATTCCAAAAAAACTCATCCCCATCTGACACCATATATAGCTATTAGAATATTATCGACTATATTCTCCAGGCTGTACTTTATGCCCCATGAGTACACTATAACTACTAATTTGTACTTCTTAATTCCTTCACATTTTTCACTCATTCCCTCAATACCCCTGCCATCTGGCAACCATCAAAATGTTCTTTGTATCTATGAGTCTGTTTTTGTTCTGCTTATTTGTTTATTTTGATTTTTAGATTCAATTGTTGATAGAAAGTATTTTTGCCATTTTATTGTTCATATTTTAATCTTTTTTTTCCTTCTTTTTAAAGAAGACACTATTTCATGTAATACTGGTTTGGTGGTGATGAACTCTTTTAGCTTTTTCTTGTCTGTAAAATTCTTTATCTGACCTTGAATTCTACATGATAGCTTTGTTGGGTATAGTAATCTTGGTTGCAGGTCCTTGCTTTTCATCACTTTGAATATTTCTTGCCACTGTCTTCTGGTCTGAAAAGTTTCTGTTGAGAAATCAGCTGACAGTCATATGGATGCTCCCTTGTATGTAACTAACTGCTTTTCTCTTGCTGCTTTTAAGATTATCTGTCTTTAACCTTTGACATTTTAATTATGATATGGCTTGGTGTGGGATTCTTTGGGTTCATCTTGTTTGGGACTCTCCATGCTTCCAGAACTTGTATGTCTATTTCTTTTAGAGTGTTTTTTTTCTTTCTTTCTTTTTTAATCATCTGTTCAACAACCAACCTGTATCAAATATGCTTACATTTTAAAATCAGATAAAATCAAAACTATTCCACCTCCCAGTAACTAGATAACTTCTTAAACATTCAGTCTCTACACTTTTAATAGAAGCTGAGTGCTTCTTCATTATTTATTTATTCCAGGATGCATTTACAAATATGAACTATCATTATTTGAGTTTGTTATACCATTAGCTTTAAAATTTCATAAACTACCAAACAGGTGAAAAATGGGAAGTTAAGAAGGATTATTGTTGTAAGAAAAGTAAGTAGGAAATACCCTTGGTAAAACAGAAAAAATATAGACTATGTAAAATTTACTAAATCCTGCTGATAAAAAAATATTTTCCAAGCTTTCAAAATATTGAATCTATTTTAATGATGGAAATGTGTTTAAAAAATCCTAAACCAGGAAATTTGTTTCATTTTTGTCTTTGTAAAAATGGTAAACTGACTTTTATTTTGATATGTTCCCATTTGTAGGAATATACTCCACATGCCTCAAAAAGAAATTTAGGTTTGGAGGATCAATGAAGGTTTCTCAAAGAGATTATCTCTAAGACCCAACGGATGACTAAAAGTTAGATAACAAAAAGTTTGAGAATAGGAAGACTGTTTCCAATGGAGAGGACTTATGTGAAGTCTAGAAGTCATAATTATGAATAAATAATAGATATCCCCACTGCTTAGAAAAATATGGTAAGATGCTAGCAAATACTGACTGAAGGCAAAATCATTCTCTCCTATTTTGCATTTATCCTGCCACTATGAAAAAGTCATTACCAAAATGGCATGGATAAAAAAGCACCATTAAGAGTGAATCAAAGTCCCAGAATATATCAAAAGAAAAGATTATAAAAAGCCACCCAGACATTTTAAATGATTTCTAGTTTGCAGCCATAGACAAATTATATTCCAATGTGTTGAAAGGACTTACAGATGTAATCACAGAATGACTGGCAGTAATCTACAGAAATCATAGAGAAAAGGACTGGTACCAGGAGATGTGATCTGAGCAAATATCACCCTAGTTCTCTCACATGGTAAAAAGACAGAGACCAGGAACTATTAAATAGGCAATGTTGATCTTTAATAGCATTCTAGAATAAATTACTTTAACAAGGAATTGAGAGTACTTAGAAAATAATGAAACTACCTATAGGATCCTGTCTGAAATCAATAAAAACATATCTGCCAAATTAGTCTGATTTAGTTTTTTATATGGTGAGTAGCCTGAGAGATTTTAGGAGGTTGCAATGCTAGCACATAGGTAAGGATTTTGATGAAATCAGTCAGAATGTCCTTGTCAACTGACATAGATGTATGCTTGGACAGTAGGAGGAGGGGGATGTGTGTTGGTTGAATGACTGTGCATAATTGGTAATTTGGTGTTACCTCCTTAGAGTGGTTTCTCATGGTGTGTCCCATGACTTTGTCACATTTTAACATATAATCTGGGTGAAGAGACAGCAGTCTGGAAGAAGTAAGATAACATATTAACATAATTTTAAAATGTCTTAGCAGATAGGACAATGCATAAAAATCAGGACTTCGAGATTTAACAATAGAAATGCATGTTAAGTTTTGGCTTTTAAAATAAGTTATATAAGAGTTTTTATTGTTATTTTTTAAAAATATATTTTTATTGATTTCAGAGAGGAAGGGAGAGGGAAAGAGAGGTAGAAACATCAATGATGAGAGAGAATCATTGATTGCCTGCTTTCTGCATGCTCCACACTGGGAATCAAGCCCACAACCCAGTCACGTGCCCTTGACTGGAATCTAACTTGGGACCCTGGGACCTTTTAGTCCACAGGCTGATGCTCTATCCATTGAGCCAAACAACTAGGGCATACAAGTTTTGAAAAGTTCATCTTTAAGCAATAAAAAGCAAAATAAAAAACCACTTTAGGTCTTTTTGTTAACCACAAACTGTAAAAGTTGCACCTGCTTAAAAAAAGTTAATTCAAACTAAAACTGCATTACATAATAGAGGAACCGTTTCCCAAATGAGGAATAAGACAGATTCCTAGTATTTCACTGAACTTGGGCTCTAGGCTGATCCAACCTAAGCATTACAGATAGTTATAGATGCATGGTGGACAAAAGACATAGTTATTTCCTCAGTGTCTATTCCACCTGTCCTGTTGATTGACACCAGCAACAATGTTTGACTGGACTTGACCTCATCACGGTTTCAAGGGTAGGCTACGCCCAGACAAGACCAGTCAGGAAAATTCCCTCTTCCTTTGCACTGTAATTGTTCAATTAATCCAGGCCTAAATGTATCAGTGTGTGGCAGTCCCCTGGTTTTAGGGATTGGTTCAGGGTGGCCAATTGATGTAAATCTGAATTTTCTTTTTCCCAGCAGTTAATGGGAAGCAACTTGCCTCTCCTGCTGAAAGAGGCATCATGCAGCACTAATTGCTGCTGGCAGGCATTCAGCGACTATGAGGGAAGTCAGCCTGAGGATAAAGTTAAAGAAGAGATGAAGGCAGAGAACAGCAAACCAAAGGAAAATGGCCTCTGACCACATTACGCTGAAATTGACCTGAGGTTGGGGTTTTTAGTTACTCTTTAAGCGAAATTGAATTTTTTAAAATCACCTTTAACTGAAAGCATTCTAACAGATCCAAGGGCAACATTCTAAGAAGATTATTGTTAAAAACAGAGGGATGCCATGCCTTAAGAAGTTTGGAAGAACTCAGGAAGAGAGAAGCTCATGGGTCATATGTTTTGTTTAGAAACATCTGCCTCAAGGAAGAGAGAATGGATTGTTGTTACTGTCTGATAATTCTGGGCTGCGAGTGTTGCTACAGAGTCGTGGGAAGGGAAATTTTGGCTCAATGTAAGACACTGAGAATTACTCTTTCAAAGAACATTTCTAATTTTTAGAGGCATTCCATTGTAGAAAGAGCTGCTTGCCAATTACTGGAAGTGCTAAAGCAAAGAATAATGAACCATCTGTAAGTTCTATTTAGCCGCAGGATTTGATGGTATTTTGCCATTCCTCACTATTTAAATGGAGATAAGGTAGTTACTAGATTGAGAGAGCTTGGTTCCTGCCTCAGCTTCCCTGTGAGATGTGATCTATATTTTTCCTGGTCTGTGACCTCATCTGAAGAGTGAATGGGTTAGAATAAATGGTTTCTCAAACTGTTTCTAGCTCTAAAAATATTTGACACCCAAAGAAAATTGCTGGAATTGAGACAACAAAGCTTTGGGCCTGCCACCTCTCTAGATAATAGTAAAAATCTAAAAATGGGAAATTAGAATATCAGATTCCCATTAATCACATTACTTTGCAAAGTTAGAATGGGGATTGTCTTGGGAAATACCACCTAGATCTAATTCCTAATAATATTATGAGCATGTTTCAGAAATGGAATCTTCTACTGAATGAATTACCAAAAATCCATTCAATTAACAAGAAGTCAGTGGGCACCTGCATCCCCAGGTCTGTGGTAGAGACTGTGATAGAGAAAACCTTACTTGTCCAGCTTCGTCTAAGATACAAAGTGAATCATAATCTTTTGGTGCAGTACATCCTCTGTTTTCCACAGGCCATGGAATATCTTCCTTAGCTTTTGCTCTTAGAACTGAATCCTGGATATTGCTAAAATTCTCAATATAGAAAGGAAAAGAGAAGATAAAAATGTATCCTTATACATTTTATTAGATTATTTTGAGTGTTCCAGAAAGATCCTTTAAATAAAGGCTATAAGTCTATTTTATACTATATATACACACATATGCAATATTATACTGAAATTATGTTAAACAATAAATAAATATTTGTATCTTAACTTATTTAACTGTATACTTTTTAGAAAATATAAATCAACAAATCGAAGGCTCATAAACATCCTGGGTATGTATTTAATGAATTCCTACTGTGTATTTATTACTGTGCTGGTACAGTGGAATCTGTATAAAATGTAGTTCCTGACTCCTAGGAAGTAAAATTGGAAGGACCAAAGAGGATGAATGAGCTTTTCAGTAATTTTGTTGTACATGTGCAAGTCTTTGTGGTATGTGCCATGGATGTCAGAGGAGCATGGGTCGGGGGGGTTGGAGGAGAAATGCAATCTGGGAGGCCAACATGGACAGAGTGGGTCTCAGCAGGGCCTTGAAGCATGGTAGGCTGAAATTTAAGGGGTGGGGAGGTGATGAAAGCTACTTAGGTGAAGAAAAAGGCAGAGTTATGAAGGCTCATAAATCATAGATTTTCATATGGTTATGAGGATACTGACTTTATTAGACAAAAGAGTGGGGGGCTCATGGGGAGTAAGGATGTGACCGGTTTCTGCCATGTCTTAAAAATAAAGCAAAGTCATTAAGACTACACAAGATTTGAAGAAAGGAGATCTAGCACATTTTTGAGCAGAGAGTACCAAAAGCCATGCTTAGTGAAGTGTATACTGGCAGTGAACTACAACATGTATTGGAGGATAAAAAGGCTTTCTACAAAGCTGCTGTAATAATCTCTGTGTGAAAGATGATGTCAAGAAATGGGTAATTAAAATATTAATAACAAGATTAAAACTTGTGTTTAAAGGAAAAGAAGTTTGATAACTGATTGTACATAATTAATTCATGCTGGATCTCTGAGTTTGGAAAACAGTCGTTTTCTATTTATTATAAATTATATCAAGCCATTATCTGAGTTTGTATGTATACATCCAGTCTCCCCAAGTAGACTGTAAGCTTTTTATAAGCTTCCTAGAGAAAGTATGTTCTGCATTGCTAGAACATACTCCTCCAGCCTGTTGAGGAGATGAAAGGTGGAAAGGGAAAAGGGAAAACTTGATACCAAGTTTTCCAACTTAAATAACCAAGGTGTTCTATCTACATCTCTAATACTTTCACCAGGATAAGATGATTGACTTTTTTTAGCAAGTGTTTGTTATATTTGAACTAGAGTCCTGTGCACAAAATTCATGCACGGGTAGGGTCCTTAGGCCTAGCTGGTGATCAGGGCCAACTGGGCCTTCCTTCATTCCACACCACTCCCTGGTGGTCAGTCCACGTCATAGCGAGCAATTGAACTCCCGGTCAAACTCCTGAGGGGACACTTCCATAAACCCTCATTCTAGAGTTCAAGAACATTCAAGTTCTAGAAGAACTTGACTCATGCTTTCTTTTGTATGGGATAACAAATTATTTGATCATACCAAACTATGCATAAAGTGAGTGCATAAACATTTGCTCAAGGTCCCTTTACTTTTTAAATGTTTTTTTCGTCTTTTTATCTTGGACAAACAGCTCAATCTTTCCTCCTCTGGTTTGCATTGTCACCAGACACATTGGACACCAGGGTGTAGTTTGCTCTATATTATATGTTGTATGTTATAAATGTGGTTTGGATGATGTACATGGTTAATAATTAAAAAGCTTCATGTGCTGAGAAATGCAGAATTCATTATGGGAATCCAATAAGAAAGTGAAGATGCTACATCTATTACTTATTTCTGCAATCAATCGTGTTGATGGGTGCACAATTACTTTGGGGAGAATAAAACTACTGATATGGATCCCAAGAGGAAAAGAGTAGCTTAACTGAAAACATTTTAAAAACTAAAACATTAAATATAGGTTCATTTGGTTTTACTTTGTTTGAATTTTCAGAATATAGTTGGATTTCTAAATGGTACTGAGAGTTAATTATATTATGAAACAGAAAAAAAAATGTGGTTGGAAGTGGCTTATATTACCATCCCTTTTAAAAGGAGGAAGGCAGAGTATGTGTGCAGGGATACAGGAAGCGTGGAGGTTTGCAGGTGGTAAAATAAGGATGCTCCCTTTTTATGGATTTTTTTATTGCTCAGGGTACAAGAGGCAAAATTGTCACCTATGCAGGATTAAATAGGGAGGAGAGTGAATGGAATAGTTATTTTGAACTGGAAAAGAGAGCTGATTAGTAAAATACAGAATTACTAGGCAGTGCAGAAGACATTTGCCTCCATAAATTTAAAGTAAAACTGACCACATTTTAAAATTCAGTTTCAACTACACAGGCTTATGAGTGTAGGTGAAGAACTAGGTTTAACCAGGTTAGATTTGTGTCAGGCAAGAAAGATTGCAAAAGAAAGGGGAAAGGAAATAAATGGCATATGCAAAGGAGCAATTGCAATAATAATGAATGGAATCCAAGCACAGAAAGAGAAAGTAAGGATGTGATGTGGTAGAAAAATTGTAGGAGTGGAGGTCCTAGATGTTTGAAGTGGAAAGACAAGAGGTGGTGATCACATTGTGGGATGTTAGATACTTCCATCATTTGGAAGATGGAGCAATATTGATAACAACAGATCTAGTAGTGCTCAAAGAGGTAGATGGTGGAGGGCTTGGCATTGGTTTTGAATGGATCTTCTCATATCTATTGGAGTCACTAAAACTCATGGTAGGACTATTAATAGAGGGACGAACCAGTGATGTAAGAATTAAAGTCTTCACTGAATGAGAGGCTGCCGGGGTTCTTATTTCAGCATAAAGAAGGGTTCAGGAATCTAGAGAAGGCTGTGCATAGATTAAAGAGTCCAGGGAGTAATGAAGAGTCCAGAGATGAGATATAATTTTGAAAGGCATTGGGGGTCAGAGGAGCTTAGCTAAAGGAGCCAAGATCTAAGGTCTTAAGTCTAAGGCCTTAGGCCAGGGGTGGGCAACCCCTGGCACACGTGCCAAACATGGCACACCAGTAACTTTTGCTGGCACGCGAAACCCTCTCTTATAATCTTCCATTTACAATTTTTTTCTTAATATCAACTTTTTTATTTTTCAGATAAATTCAGTGTAGGTGCATCTTAGATAAATAATTTTACATAACAAGTTATCTTAAAGACCATAGACATGGATTGACGAGAGAGGGGAAGAGCAATTT
Organism: Myotis brandtii; assembly: GCF_000412655.1. NCBI lineage: Eukaryota > Metazoa > Chordata > Mammalia > Chiroptera > Vespertilionidae > Myotis > Myotis brandtii. The sequence continues at coordinate 6,127,915 of NW_005364596.1, forward strand.
CTATGCCTCTGCCTTAACTCTCCCTGCCTTCCTAGATCCGACCAGTGTTTTGGTTTCATCCACA
>NW_005364596.1:6128528-6129863 GCF_000412655.1 Myotis brandtii
CAGAAGAATTTTGAGTCAGAGATTTTGCTGGTTTTGGCACGCACTCACAAAAAGGTTGTCCACCCCTGCCTTAGGTTCTCTCATCCCCAGGACCCCATGCTTTTTATTAACACAACTTGTCCTGAGGCGAGGCAGAGGTATACACTTCAAAGGGTATACAGAAACATTGTCAGAATGGGGGAATTAGCCTACCGCTGTTCAGGTGTTTGGCCAGTAGGAGGCAATAACATGTAGATTAAGAGGCCCTTTAACTGTCTGGCAGCCACAATCAGTTTCCTATTCAGGTTTGGGGAAATGCTTTTAGCCATTCCCAACAGGTGACTACATGTGTGACTCAACCCTGTTGAGTCCCCAAGTCTCATCAACCTTTTGATGAAACTCTTGAAATTATGACATGCTGGAATTGGTCGCCAGCAAGAGGCAGTGGCTGGTAAGACTGAAGATAATGGCGCAAATGGTGGGAGACAATATGACATGGACATTAAGAGAATGAACTCTGGAGCCCAATTGCCAGGATTCCAATCCTGGCTCTATATTTTCTAGCTGTTTGACCGTAGACAACTAGTACCACAGCTGTATCTATAAAATAGGCACACGAATGGCTTATGGGGCTGTAGTGAGGATTAAATCAGATCAGTGCCTGGCACAGACTAATTGTATAAATTCTATTAGCTTGTGATATAAACTGATAGGTAGTGTCTTTATTATGTGTATATGTGTGTGTGTATAAGTAAGCATGTATTTTTCAGGGAGCATACAGGAGCCAACAATAAATAAGAATATCCAGAAAGACATAAGGTATTGGAATGAAAAGTTCTGACACTTGAGAAGGCTTCAGGGGAAGCTGTGACCATGGGGAGATTCAAGTTTCAGTGAGAGCACAGAGGTAATGAGGATGCCGAGCAGAGGCTGAAGATACAGGGATTAGTTGCTAACAAACTATGAGTTCCAGAAGACACAAGCAAGGTTTAAGGTGGTGCAGAGAAGATTAGGCCAGATTGTAGGAGACGTGCAGAACCACGTAGAGACAAGTATTCTCATCATGATGGGACACTTGGGAGGTTTGGGCTGGTGCTGCTGAGTCAGGTAAACTAATAATGTGAGACACATTCTTTCTGGTGACTGGTCTCACACAGTATTTCAGAAGATGGAGTGTGAAAATCCTACAGAAGACTGGCAGAGCTCCTCTGCTCCCGTGTGTAGGCTAGAGGAGTCAGTTACTGCCTAGCAGGGAAACCAGAATGCTTCCAAGTAAGCGCCAGTGCTGAAACTAAATCCTGACTGCTAATTCAGGTCTGAGACTAGATGAAAACATCATGATATATACATATATAT
>NW_005364596.1:6129891-6137353 GCF_000412655.1 Myotis brandtii
TATGTATATATATATATTTCAAAGCAACTATATTTCTTTACTGAGGTTTGTATCATAATAGTAATTATATAATAAATTGTTTGTTTATTTAATGATTTTTCCCCTCACAGAATGAGCCAGATGTATGTCTCTTCTATTCACTGATGGAAAGCACTATTCAGAGCTTTGCACATAGTAGGCACTGTGTCTATATCTATACATATTGTACCTCTATGTACATCTGTATTTATGGCATCTGTCTTTGTGAGGGAGTTATATTACTGTTTGAATTTCCAGAATAGACTTATTGGCAATGGTCATACCTCATTTCAAACTTTTGTTCCCCAAGCCGACTGCCCCATGTTCACTTTTCCATGGTGAATCAAGGTTGTTTTGAAAGAGCAGCACCATGAGTAATGGGCTACTCGTCTACAACCGTCCTAGGGTTTTACTAGCAGCATCTTTCTAGACTTTCCTCAAGGGAAAACGATGAGGACTTGACCTAAGGAATGAAATGTTTAAACTTGATTAGCAACATGTGATGAAATTAGCCAGAATAAGAGTTCAGTGGAGGCGTCATTCTCATAGCCTAAATCTATGGACAGAGAGATCTTATTTTTATGTTGTCTGAAATTGTTCAGTGATTATTTCAAGTACATTTTTTGTTCCCTAACTAGATCAGAACTCCCTACTGACAAGGAATTTCACTTAAGATAGAAGCAGCTGAGCTTCGTTTGGCCAAAGCCACAGTTTTTTATTATATTATGTGCGCTATGTTTGGGAGAGTCGTAGTGGTGTCATGTAATCCCACGTGAACAAGGCCATCTTGTGGTCAGGGCGCTGTGGTTAATGGGTGAGAAAACAAGGTTGCAGGGCACTGCCACCCTTTTAATGGGGCCTCCTGGAACTAATGAGGCCATGTTCTCAGGGCATACCAGATGAGAGCAGACACCAGATCATTTACTGCTGCTCCCTGACAGCAGAAAATGCTGTCTATAGTGGTTATGGTGTACACCTTAATAATTATTTTTCTCAGTGACTGGAAATAGTATATTTTTTCACTCTCAGCTGCTGCAGCGTCACACTTTTGTACATGCAGCAGCACACTTGGTTGAAACATAACATTCTAGAGTTGAGAAAGCTATCTAGAGACTTTGCTAAAATGAGGCAGCTTGTAGTCCCTTCCCCTAGCTTTGTTCACTTCCTCTAATTGAATTAACACCCAATTTAATAGAAGTGTCTGTATTGAAACTGAAGCAAAGGTAAAAGAGAAGGCCAGAGTGGGGATTTCATGGAAAGTGCTTTGCAAATAGCTGAAGCCCAGTGACATTACAGCAGTGAGGCAGGCTGGACCAAGCTAGGAAAGGCAACAGCACAGACTCAGAATAGTAGGAAGGTGGGCAAAAGAGACGGCAGGAGAAGGGGTGTTGGAGAGTAGAAGAGTAAGGAGGTTGAGGATCAGTGAGGGGATGTACAGAGCCACCTAGAGACACATGTTCCCATCATGTTGCATAACTTGGGAGGCCTGAAGCAGCTCGCATATTTGACTTAGTGTACTGTTCTCTCCATCCTGCTTTGTCTTTATTTGGCTAAAATCTGTGTCCCAGAGCAGCCATCTCAGGGCAATTGAGAGTGGGATCCTTGTAATTCTTTACATAAAAGCTCGGTTTAGACCTGGAGAGTATTATGCTAAGCGAAATAAGCCAGTCAGAGAAAGGTAAATGTCACATGATCTCACTCATACATGGAATCTAATGAACAAAATCAACTAATGAACAGAATAGATCCCGAGTCATGTAAGCATGGGACAGACATTCAAACCTCAGAGGAAAGGTGGGAGAGGGTGGGTGGGAAGGGATCAACCAAAGAACTTGTATGCGTACATGCATAACCCATGGACACAGACAATAAGATGGTGAAGGCCTGGGGTGGGGTGGAGCAAGGTAGAAGAGGTCAATGGGGGGAAAATGGGGACATATGTAATACTTTCAACAATAAACTAAAAAAAAAAAAAAAGCTCGGTTGGTTTAAATCCACTGAACTCACTTTTTCCTACCCATCTAATCCCATCACTTATACAGGTGACAAGCTATATTCGCAGAGGCTGAAAAGGAAGGCTGGTTTGCTCTGGCCTTTTCTCTCACACCCACCTTTTACCTGCACAAACATGTATAAACAATTCCAAAATCCTCAGACGGATTTTTATTTTTTAATTATTATTTTTATTTGTATTGTTTCAGGGGTACAGCATAGTGGTTACACAATCTTATACTTAACTAAGTGTTCTTTCCAATATTTCCAGTACCCAACTGACACCATACATAGTTATTACAATACTAGAGGCTTGGTGCACGAGATTTGTGCACTGGGGCAGGGTGGGGGGTCCCTCAGCCCGGCCTGCGCCCTCTCCCAGCCTGGGATCGGACTTACACCAGTAGGCAGACATCTCCTTCACAGTCTGGGGCTCTCACAGTCCGGGACCCCTTGCTCCTTACCGGCCTCCTGCAGCGGAGGCAGGAGAGGCTCCTGCCACTGCCATTGAGCTCGCCAGCCATGAGCCCGGCATCTGGCTGAGCAGCACTCCCCTTGTGGGAGGGCACTGACCACCAGGGGGCAGCTCCTGTGTTGAGCGTCTGCCCCCTGGTGGTCAGTGCACGTCATAGTGATCAGTCATTCCACAGTTTGGACGATTTGCATATTACGCTTTTATTATATAGGATTAATGACTATATTTTCTATGTTGTACTTTACAGCCCCCAGACTATTTTGTAACTACCAATGTGTAGTTCTTAATCCCTTTACCTCTTTCTCCCAGTTTCAATAGGGGTTTTGAAAATCTAACATTCAGATGGTAACATCCAAAAACATGCTATGCTGTCTTAGTCAGTTAGACTCTTGAATAAAATGTGCTCTTAGTTTCAGCGATGACATTCTTGACTCTCATTCCTCATGGGTCATATTGTAGCCTTTAGTCTTCCTGCTCCCTCCCTTGTCTCTCTCCACATAGCAGCCAAAGTGATCTTTCAAAAAACATGAATCACATCTTGAAACTTTTCTATCTAAAACTCTTTAACAACTTCTTACTTATCCCGAAATGAAGTCCAAATCCTTGCCATGGTTTACAAATTATTGAATACTCTAGCCTTCAAGCTCAGCTCTTACTGTCACATGAAAGAAGCAATTTTCCACTGCAGAAAGTTTGCACCTACTTGTCTCTGCCTGAAATGCTCATCTTCCACTGATTCTTTCATGAATCAAAATTACCAATATTTCTAATTACTTGTTAGACCCCTGATTGCTTTAAATATATTTTTAGGTGTTTGTCTCTGCCACTAGAATGTAAACTGTATGAGGACAGGAACTTTGTCCTTTTCATTCATTGTTATATCCCCTAGTATAGCATTTTGAGACCTAATAGGAACCTGTAAAATATTCACAGAATGTGCGGATTCTAATTTAGAATTCTCAAAGCATTTTCATTGGCTTGAAAGAACCATTTTCTTCTTTGATTCCACTATTAAAATATGGGCTGCCCGGTGTTGTACCCTTCATAGGTGGGAATAATCCTATTTACAATATCAATGATAAATATCACATGTATCCAGTCAGCTGCTCCACAGTAACACCTTTGGCCTGGAACACTGAGGCCCAGCTCTGAGCCCTTCACTCCTAGGGCACCACCCTGGCTCTCTGCTAACCTCACCTCTTCTATGAGGTCAGAAGTCCACAAGGCCTAGGGGATGTGATCACCCAGTGCCCATTCACTGCTTTGTTGATCACATTTCATCACAAGACCTTGGAATTCCATGCTCAAACCAGCTTCCAGTTCCCATAGAACCACTTTTCTTAATTAAGACTTGATCTAGAATGTACCATACTGCCTGGCCTGAGGAGTAGCTGCCACCATAGGTGTGGACACAGTTTGAACAAGCAGCCTAGGGTTTACACATGTCTGTGTGCAGGGCTAGAAAGACCACGTACTGGGGTTGGGATGAAAAGCAGGTCTGGCAATCAGTCATTCCACCATTGGTCAGACAGACTTGACCTCTGAAGTAAAGAAGCCCTCGCTGCAGGCATTTACTCCAAGATTTTTGCCGGTTTGTTCTATCAACTTGTTGGAGTTGAAATAAGAAAGATTAGTCACAGAAAATTAAAATAACAGAAAAATAAAGGAAGTGTGCCGTTAATAAGATGCTCTTAAGAATTAAAACTAATCATTATAGAAATGTAAATTAAAACCACAATGAGATGTCACCTCATACCTGTTAGAATGGCTATCATCAATAAATCAATAAATAACAAGTGTTGGTGAGGATGTGGAGAAAAGGGAACCCTAGTGCACTGTTGGTGAGCATGTAGATTGGTGCAGTCACTGTGGAAAGCGGAATGGAGGTTACTCCAAAAATTAAAAATGGATGCCTTGTGACTCAGCAATTCCATTTCTGGGTATGTTTTCAAAGAAACTCAAAACACTAATTCAAAAAGATACATGGGCCCCTATGTTCACTGCAGCATCCTATATAATAAAAGCTTAATATGCAAATTGTCCCCTCTACCGGGAGTTCAACTGGGAGTTTGACCGCTTGCTATGACGTGTGCTGACCACCAGGGGGCAGCATGGAACATGCAAGGGTCGGTGATGCAGCACTGGCAGCAGGCGGCAGTGGAGGTGCTACCAGCCCCAATGGGCCCTGACGAGAGCAAGACCATGGCGGGATGGTGGAGCAGGTGAGCAGGCGGTGCCAGACCAAGTTGGGTGTGAGTGGGGCCCAATTGCCCCGCCGATTGTCCCACTGATGGCAACCAGCAGCGGCAGTGGGGGTGGGACTGCCGCCCAGCTCCCAGATGCTGAGGGACCCGGGCAGGGGCCCAATGACTCAGGTGGGGGGGCAGGTATGGGGGCCCAGGGGTCCAGGTTCTGCCCAGGGCCCAGAGGTCAGCTGGGACCAGCCCTTCCATGCCAAACGCTTGCCCTTCAATTGCCAGCCAGGCCTAGGGACCTCACCCATGCACGAATTTTGTGCACTGAACCTCTAGTTATTTATAATAGCCAAGATAGGGAAGAAACCTAAGTGTCCACTGATAGACAAATGGATGTATTTTACATACATATAATTAAAATATTACTCAGCCATAAAAAGAATAAAGTCTTATCATTTGCGACAACATGGATGGGCCTAGAGAGCATTAGGTCAAGTAAAATAAATCAGCCAAAGACAAATACCATATGATTTCACTTATATGTGGAATCTAAAAATCAACTTAAATGAACAAACAAAACAGACCTAGACACAATACAAACTGAGGGTTGCCAGGTGGGAGGGGTGATTGGGAGCTGGGTGTAAAGTTGAAAGGATTAAAAAGCTACAAAATAGTCATGGATAGGTAAAGTCTAACTTAAGGATTATAGTCAATAATATTGTGGTGCCAGGTGGGTACTAGAATTATCAGGGGGTTCACTTCCTAAATGATGTAGTTGTCTTACAACTATCCTGTACACCTGAAACAAATATAAAATAACATTGAATTCCAATTCTAATTTAAAAATTAAAAAAGAAATAAAATACAATTAGAATACTGTCTTATCACACACACAAAAAGAGGTAAAAAGCCCAATGTGAGAATTATAGTACCAGAAGAGTGATTTATTCATTGTTTGGCCAGAATATGAGGATGTTTAGAATACTCCAAGTTTCACCTTTTCTCATGAGACAGCTCTTGAGAAAGGAGAGTTAAGTTTCTTCCTATTTCTTCGTCAGTATTCTCACAGAATTTAATAGAGACCAGAAAGTGATTTTTTAAAGGCTTCCTGCCAGCCTTCCTAAGGTTCTGCTCGGTTGTGCTGATTGCCTCTATAGCTATAAAATGTCAAAGTTTGTGACTTGAAAGCAAAATATAGATGTGTCTCGTTCCCAGCACCCACCGTAGCATTTCATGTTCTGAGGGGAGGATGGCCATGGATCGGTTTTCATGGAATAGCTCTTGCTCCTGCCTGAAGAGATGTGAAAGGAGCCTTTTACTCTGGAACAAAAGAGCAGCCACCCAGATTTATATCTACTCCATCATTTAATCTAGATTATGCCCATGTGAATGGGATTTCAAGAAATATGAAACATGTATCTTCCCAAAAAATAAAATCATAGAACAATAGAAAACATATAATTATTAATACACGTGTGTGCATTTTTCAGAGGGTCTTAACATGATGAATCGCATAATTTGGGTATGTAGATAACTGCTATAAAACTTTAAAGTGCCTGTCTAGAGATAGAAATGTTAATTCCATTTTCTTTTAACAATTGGTTTTGACAATATACAATTGCATAGAAGTCCTTAGAAGAATTTAGAAGTCCCCAGAAGCACAGAGAGGTAAGATAATTCTTAAAAATCTGGATAAAATATTACAGAAAGGATCAGGAAGGTGACAGTAAATCAGAAAAATAAAGAGCCTGGCTGGAGTGGCTCAATTGATTAAGCATCGTCCTGTGCACAGAAAAGTGGCAAGTTCCATTACCAGTCAGAGCACACGCGTGGGGTGTGGATTTGACCCCAATTGGTGCACAAATAGAAGGCACCTGATGGATGTTTCTCTTTCAGGTGGATGTTTCTCTCTCTCTTTCTCTCTCTCTCTCTGTCTCTCCTGTCCTCTCTCTAAGCATGTCCTTGGGTGAGGATTTAAAAAAGAGAGAGAAACAAAGAGGCTAACTAGAAATACAGCTGGATCTACCGATCAAAGTCATAAAAGTAAATAATGCAAATTATTGTTGCTAGGGTTAACGGTTTTGAAGACTTCCTTCTCATATTAAAACAAAACAAAGGAAACAGCTTTCTCAGTCCACAAATTGATAAGAAGTTCATAGTCTCTATACGACCTCAGTAGGTTGTGTGATCATGCTTGAAAGATATTTTGACAGTGCAAATGTCGATTGGGGCAAGAAGGTTTACAGATTTTGGTAATTTACACTAATAAAAGAGAAACATTCAAATTGGTGTCACTCCACTATGCTCACCAGCCAATCAGATAAGTATGCAATTAACCCCAAAAAGATGGCGGTTAATTTGCATACATAGGTGCCCAGAGGCCTGGGTCCTGGGAACATCATCTGCACCCAGGTCACTCCGAGGTAGGCCCCATGTGGGCCCTGAGCAGCGTAGGAAGGGCCTGAGCCAGGGGGCTCCTGGGCAGGGGCAGAGCCGGCCATCGGAGCTGCGGGGGGGCCCCCTGCCCAAGCCTAAAGCCTCGGCCAGAGGCATCAGGTCTGGGCGGAGGGCCAGCGATCGGAGGGTGATGGGGGTCGATGCCTCTGCCCAAGGCGTCAGGCCTGGGTGGGGGGTGGAGCTGGCAATTGGTGTGAACTACAGAGGAAACACCTTTTCTGACCGCTCATTGGCTAAGCTCCCTGTATGCCACTGGTAATATTCTTAGTAACTTGGGTAATAAGAATCCAAAAAGGTGATCTAGGGTTTTTCACCACACTCCTGG
>NW_005364596.1:6137860-6144677 GCF_000412655.1 Myotis brandtii
TCCCCAAGGGGAGCAGGGAGCAGGGAGTAGGACATCCCCTGAGGGCTCCCAGTATGTGAGAGGGGGCAAGCTGGGCTGAGGGACCCCCCCCCAGCGCACAAATTTTGTGCACCGGGCCTCTAGTCCTATATAATAAAGAGGTAATATACAAATTAACCATCACTCCAACACACAAAATGGCCACCCCCGTGTGGTCAAAGATGGCTGCCACAAGATGGCCAGCAGGGGAGGGCAGTTAGGCATTGATCAGGCCTGCAGGGGAGGGCAGTTAGGGGTGACTGGGCCAGCAGGGGAGCAGTTAGGCATTGATCAGGCTGGCAGGCAGAAGCAGTTAGGGGCAATCAGTTAGGCAGGCAGGCGAGTAGCTGGGAATCAGCAGTTCTGGATTGTGAGAGGGATGTCCGGTGGGAAGGGCCTAAATGGGCAGTCGGACATCCCTTGAGGGGTCCCAGATTGGAGAGAGTGTAGGCTGGGCTGAGGGACACCCCCTTCCCCCAGCACGAATTTCATGCCCCGGGCCTCTAGTGGAATATAAAAGTATAAAAATTCTTAAAACACATTTCAAGTACATTCATCTTTGACAAAGTTGCTGAAGTAAACTATACAAAACAGCATCTTTGATTTATAACTTACCTACTTTGTTTCTTTAATTTGAGCTATGTTGCTAATTGCAAATTATTTAGGTGACTTTCTTGTGAGATATGGTATTTAACTACTTTATCTTTAATTAGTAAATGCAAAGTTCATACAGGCATAGTGACTTCTGCTTCTAGTGGGCACACAAGTTTAAACATTAAAATCTTGAACTATTGCATGTAGGGTCTGGAATGAGAAAAGATGGTAGTAAAAGACCACCTTTGATAATTTCATGAGAAGCATCCTAGAGTCCAACATTTTTCACAGTGAGAAGCTACTTTTAGGTGCTATATTTCCAATCTGGTATGGTCTCTCTGCCAAAAATTCTGGTGCTCATGTGAACTCATACATGACACCATAGCACAGAGTAGAAAAATGCACAAGAGATGTCATCCTGGGAAATAAGCATTATGCTTGTCATTTTGCAGAGCATATTGAAATAAAGTACACTTTATATCTCAGCATTATGTGAATTAGGCGTAGAACTATAGAAATAATGTTGGTAAAATCTGAAGAGGAGTACTTTCTATAGAGAGAATAGAATTTGGCACCATCAGTAAAGATGGGTATGGTACACCCATATCAACTTAGAATGTGAACATTCAGACTACACGTGTTTTGAGATATTGTTTCCTTAATGTGGATGGCCTGAAAGTTAACACCAGAGTCACTCTGCATATTATTTGTAGTTTTAGAAAATCTAGCCAGAGTTTTTGAAAATCTATCAGTCCTAATAAATTAGACATAGTTTTTGTAGTTTGTATTTAGTGTTGTGAAATTATTCATTTTCATGTGATTATGGGGATTATTTTTATAAATCCTGGAAAAGGTCTAGAAGTAAATCTTTATGAAGAGAGTTATTTAAGTTGGGTCAACTCACTAACAATTGTAGTTAAGATTCAGGTGCTCAGATGTGAATAAAGGTAAGAATCACTTCAGCTGTTTAAATAGACTGGCATTTATTATTTTCTGGTTGGGTTTCACATAAACCTTGAATGTATATGATAAAATAGGCTGTAGTCTATGGTTTTTGTACCTAAAATCATTCAAACTTTCCCAGAATAAAGTTGCTTTTTTAGTCTTAATGAAAATGCATAAAATACAGCGTTGCAGAGCAAGATAATGGCAGAAATAATTTGTCCCTAGGTCTGCTTCTTGATCCTCTCTCCCAACCATATCATTTTTCTGGAGGACAGATTTAAAAGTTTTATATGATATCACTTTGGCTGAGCTAATTGCTGCATTTCCTAAAGTGTAATATAAATATTTCTTCCCGAGCTTCCAGGATATCTCAGCTGATTAGGATTGTGGTTACCAGGCAAAATGCAAAAATCAGGCTTAAAAAACATCCCACTTCCTGTTCACAATGGAATTTAGTCAGTCTAATAAATCATGTATGTGCTATCAGTTCTCTTTTTTATTGACAATGAGTCAATAAGAGCATATGCACTTTTAATTCTACAAATGGAACATCAGACTTTGGAAGTAAAATATTAAATTAAAAAATATCTAAGCATCAGTCAATCAAAATAAAAGTAGGTGGCCTTGTGGAAACACTTGCATTTCCCGAAATACAGCACATTCTCTATACCACTTTAACTGCTCTAACGTGGCTAATTCCTACTTATCTGTTAAAGCTCAGCTTGACTATCACCTTCTCCAGGCATTTTTCCTTATCTTTCCTCTGTCCAGATTCTTTCTGATGCCTCCATAAATTCCTAGGCTTTTGTCTATCATAAGACATAATCACCCAATATTGCATTCATCTCTTAGCTTATCTGTTATACCAGAGAACACCAACTTGTAGGGAGCGGCTCTAGGGTCAAGCCTCACGCTGACCTGTGGCAGGGCCACAAACAAGTCCCAGCCTGGAGGGCAGAGCTCTCCTAGCATAATTAAACCTGACCCTGTAACCCTCCCTAATTCCTTCCTAAGTAGCTAATGGGCTGTGGAAGGTGCAGCAAGTGTTGCCAAAACAAGAACATTTGTATACATATTAATCTACCCTTGTTTTAATCAGACTATAAAATAAAACGTCGACTTGCAGGCTGGGTCTTTTGTGTCATCATCCAGGCATGGGAGATCCACCGAGCCCCAGCTGTATTCTCTTGTCTGTCTTTTCTTCAATCCTTCACCACCCCTCCTAAGATTCACCCTTGGCCATGCTGGCACAGCACACCAACTTTTTATTATTTTCTTATTGATTTTTAGAGAGAGGAAAGGAGAGAGAGAAATATTAATTTGTTGTTCCACTTATTTATTCATTAATTGGTTGATTCTTGTATGTGCCCTGACCCTAGATTGAACTTGCAATCTTGGCATATCAGAATGACTCTCTAACTCACTCAGTTACCTGGCCAGGACCCAACTTTATCTTTTAATTCTGAATTATCAGTGCTTAATACAGTGCCTGGTAGATAATAGTTGTTCAATACAGCATTTAGTTACCTGAAGTTAGTAGAAGAAATACTACAGCATATGCAATCATGTCAAAATACAGGGGGTCAGGCTTTTGATAAAGCCTCTGATGTGGTAAAGGATTAAATGTTAATTACTTTCAGTGACAGTGTCTTATTACTGGTTACCTGGAACAGGTCATATTTTATGAACCTAATGAATAGACAAGCCTATGGAAGAGACTTCTATTAGATGGAATTGAGAATTCTCTTTAACCAACAAAATATTGTTTGCCTTAGGGCTAAGTTAATGTGGGTCTTAAAATGGAAAAACTATCAATACAGGTTTCTGACACACTCTACACCACCATCGTCGGCATCCTAGTTAATGTACTGAGTGCCTATTCTGCAGCAGGCACCATTAAACGTTTTATGTGAATAATTTTTATTTAATCATTATAGCAATCTTATGACATAGGCATTGATAATTGAAAAAATAATTTGCTCAAAGTCACAGTTAGTAAATGGGTGACACAGGATTCAAACACAAGTCTGTCTCCAATTCCTGTGATCTTCACTGTTGAGCAACCCTGCTTCCAGCTTGTGTTCACATTTTATTATTATTATTATTTTACTAGTGGCCCAGTGCACGAAATTCATGCATGGGGGTGGGTGGGAGGTGTCCCTCAGCCCGGCCTGCACCCTCTTCAATCTGGGACCCCTCGAAGAATGTCCTACTGTTGGTTTACAGGGATCGGGCCTAAACCGGCAGTCGGACATCCCTCTCATTATCTGGGACTGCTGGCTCCTAACCACTCACCTGCCTGCCTGCCTGCCTGATTGCACCTAACCACTCTGCCTGCTGGCCTGCTTGCCCCCAACTGCCCCCTGTGCTATTGTGCTCGCCCCCAACTGCCCCCTGTGCCAGTGTGCTCTAACTGTCCCCGCTGGCCTGCTCACTCCAAATTGCCCCCCCCAGCTGTCCTGATCTCCTCCAACTGACCCCCACTGATGGCCTGGTCACCCCCAACTAGCCCCCCTGCTGGTCTGCTTACCCCAATGGCCCCGTCCCTCATCAGCATGATCACCCACAACTGCTGTCCCATCCTGGCCTGATCACCCACAACTGCCCTCCCCTCTTGGCCTCTAACCGCCTCTACCTCGGCCCCGCCTCCATGGCTTTGTCCAGAAGAACGTCTGGAAGTTCTCCTGGAAGGTCTCCCAGTCTAATTAGCATATTACCTTTTTATTAGTATAGATAGAAGCCTGGTACATGGGTGGGAGCTGGCTGGTTTGCCTGAAGGGTGTCCTGGATCAGGGTGGGGGTCCCGCTGGGGTGCCTGGCCAGCCTGGGTGAGGGGCTGAGGGCCATTTTCAGACTGGCCACACCCCCTTCAGGTTGGGGGTCCCCACTGGGGTACCTGGTCAGCCTGGGTGAGGGGCTGATGGCTGTTTGCAGGCTGGCCAAGCCTCCCAGCAGGGACCCTCATCCCATGGGGGTGTGACCAACCTGTGTGAGGGGCTGATGGCTGTTTGAAGGCTGGCCACACCCCCTTCAGGGGGGGAGGGGGTCCTGCTGGGGTGCCAGTCCAGCCTGGGTGAGGGACTGATGGCAGTTTTCAGGCTGGCCATGCCCCCTGGTGACCCAAGCTCCCAGTCTCTCCTTTTTTTCTTTTTTTTTTTTTCAGTGCCTCCTTGAGCAGAGGCCAGGGTGGGCTGGAAGCAGGTATCTGGGTTTTATTTATCTTCTATAATTGAAATGTTGTAGCCTTGAGCGTAACCCAGGGCCGGCCAGGGCAGGTGGGAAGCTTGGGTTCCTCCATCACCGGGGGCAACCCAAGCCTCCCGCTCGCTCCAGCTCCATGGCCGCCGCCATCTTAGTTGGGTTAATTTGCATACTCACTCCTGATTGGCTGGTGGGTGTAGTGGAGTGGTGGAGTGATGGTTCATTTGCATGTTTCTCTTTATTAGTGTAGATTGCCCATTGTCACTACCAGGTATTTTCTAATTCTTTCCTGTCATGACAGTGAATCCCATAACTGAATGTAACTCCCCACACCAAAACTCTGCCCCTTACCCTTTCCAATGTTCATCTATCAGCAAGAATCATTGATCAAGGTTGGGTAGAAAAAAAGAAAAATTTGGTCTTCCCACTTTAAGTTCCCACTTGCAATCCTTCATTAATTATGGAGAAGGAACATAGAATTGAAAGAGGCAGTGGGTGAAGAGTGAAAATACTCTCTCCTGCTTTTTCTATCACCAACCCTAATGCCATCTCTGAAACTTTACTGAAACATTCCACTATAAATTGTGTGTTAAAGAGAAAAAATGAGTAAAGGAAATAGTGTGTAAAACATGAGATTAAGTAACAATCAACTTCTTCTTACACCTCTACCAGACTAGTTCTCCTAATTACCACACTCACTTCCACTTTGTATAAGTAAATATTTCTATTGAAAAATGATATTCCTATAAAAGTGCACAAGTTATACATGTACAGTTTGATGAATTTTCATAAAATTAACACATGTTTGTAATTACCACCCACATGGACAGACAGAACATTATCAGCATATTGTAGTTTCAAATTGCATTTTCTTGGTGACTCATGTATTTAACAGCCATTTCAATTTATCATTTAGTAAGATGACTCTTCAAGTCTTGCCTTTAAAAAAAATTGTACTGACTCTTTTTTAAAACATTAATTTGTATGTTCATACCTCCTTTGTCAAATATTAATTGAGCATTGTGGTTTGGGACGATTTCTGGGTTCTCTATTCTATTCCATTGATCTACATGTCTGTTCTTGTGCCAGTACCAGGCTGTTTGAGAACAGTGATTTTGTAATACAGCTTGATATCTGGTATTGAGATGCCACCTACTTTGTTCTTCTTTCTCAGGATTGCTGCAGCTATTTTAGGCCTTTTTTATTCCAGCTGAATTTTTGGAAAGTTCATTCTAGGTCTGTGAAATATTAATGGGGAGTGCATTGAATCTATAGATTCCTTTGGGTAGTATGGACATTTTAATGATGTTGATTCTACCAATCCACGAACACGGTATGTTCTTCCATTTGTTTATGTCTTTCTCTATCTCTTTTTTTCAGTGTCCTGTAGTTTTTTCCATAAAGGTCTTTTACCTCTTTAGTTAAGTTTATTCCTAGGTATCTTAAATGTTTTGGTATGATGGTAAATGGGATTGATTTTTTAGTCTCTTTTTCTGTAAGTTCACTATTGGTGTATAGAAATGCCATAGATTTCTTGGTGTTAATTTTGTATCCTACTACATTGCCGAATTCATTTATTAAGTCTAATAATTTTTTGATGGAGTCTTTAGGGTTTTCTATGTACCATATCATGTCATCTGCGAATAAGGACAGTTTTACTTCTTCTTTTCCACTTTGGAAGCCTTTTATTTCTTCTTCTTGTCTAATCACAATGGTTAGTACTTCCAGTACTATGTAGAACAGGAGTGGTGAGAGTGGGCATCCCTGTCTTGTTTCTGTTCTTAGGGGAAATGGTTTTAGTTTTTTTCCCATTGAGTATGATGTTGGCTGTGGGTTTGTCATATATGGCTTATATTATATTGAGGTATGATTCTTCTATTCCCACCTTGCTGAGAGTTTTTATCAAGAAAGGGTGTTGGATTTTGTCAAATGCTTTTTCTGCATCAATTGATATGACTATGTGGTTTTTATCTCTCAATTTGTTTATGTGATGTATCATGTTTATTGATTTGCAGATATTGTACCATCCTTGCATCCCTGAGATAAATCCTACTTGGTC
>NW_005364596.1:6144749-6167600 GCF_000412655.1 Myotis brandtii
AGCTTTTTGATGACTGCTTCAATTTCTTCCATAGTTATTGGCCTATTGAGATTTTTAGATTCTTCCTGATTGAGTTTTGGAAGGTTGTATTTTTCTAGGAATATATCCATTTCCTCCATGTTGTCTAGTTTGTTGGAATAGAGCTGTTTATAGTATTTTTTTTAACAATCCTTTGTATTTCTGTGGAGTCTGTTGTTATTTCTCCTCTTTCTCTAATTTTGTTTATTTAGGTCCTCTTTCTTTCTTGGTGAGCCTGGCTAAAGGTTAATCAATCTTGTTTATCCTTTCAAAGAACCAGCTCTTGGTTTCATTGATCTTTTGTATTGTTTTTATTTGTCTCTATGTCATTCATTTCTGCTCTGATCTTTATTATCTCCTTCCTTCTGCTCACTCTGGGCTTTTCTTGTTGCTCTCTTTCTAATTCTTTAAGTTGTAGAGTTAGATGTTTTACTACCATTTTTTCTTATTTTTTGAGGTTGGCCTGTAGAGCTATAAACTTCCCTCTCAGGACTGCTTTCATTGTGTCCCATAAGTTTTGGATTTTCTGTTTTCATTGTCATTAGCTTCAAGGATGTTTTTAATTTCTTCTTTGACCTCTTTGGTAACCCAATCATTGTTTAATAGGATGCTATTCAGCTTCCAAGCGTTTGAATATTTTGGATTATTTTTATTGTAAGTTATTTCTAACATTATGCCATTGTGGTCTGAGAAGATGCTTGATATGATTTCAGTTTTCTTGAATTTGGGGAGACTTTGCTTGTGACCCAATATATGGTCTATTTTTGAAAATGTTCCATGTGCACTTGAGAAGAACGTATATTCCATGGCTTTGGGGTGAAATGTTCTGGAGATTTCAATTAAATTCATCTGATCTAGTGAGTCATTTAGGATTGCTCTTTCTTTGTAAGGTTTTAACAAATTCTGTATATAATTCTTTATCAATTATATGTATTGCAAATATTTTCTCCCCTTTATTTGAATGAGTAGGGTCTTTGATGAACAATTTTTTTATTTTAATATTTTATTTTATTATTATGTCATATTTGAAATAATTTATGCAATTAATAAAGTTTTATTGTAATACAATCTATCATTATTTTTCCCAATGGTTAGTGAATTTTTTGTTCTGTTAAAGAAACCCAGCTGCTAATACATTATGAAGGTATTCTTTTATGTTATTGTGCAGAAGCTATCTGTTCTCCCATATAAATTTAAATCTACAGTGCACCTGAGCATGATTTTTGTGTGTGATATGAAGTTTGTGTCAAGAACCATTTTTTATCATAATATTCAATTAACCCAGAATTATTTATTGAAAAGCCCATCTTTCTCCTAAGCACTGTGTCATATATGCCCTGAGTCAAATGTTGGTATAGATGAGAATCTATTTCTGGACTTTCTATTTTGCTCCTGTGGTTTAATTGCCTAGCTAGGTGCCAATACCTCACTCCCTTCATTAATACAGCAATGTAAGTCTTCAAATGTTGCTCTTCTTCAAAATCATTTTGACTTTTTACATTCCCATTAATATTAAAACCTGATTGTCCACATTTACAAAAGCATACTACCTGTTGGAATTTGTACAGGAATTCCATTTAATAGGTAAGTCCTTTTCAGAAAATTGAAATATATAAATACCAAGTCATCCAATACAAAATCTGGCATAACATCTTAGTTTTGTAGCCGTTTTAGTATTTCTCACCATATTTTATTTACGTGTGTGCCTAGAACTTTCACATATTTTGTCATATTTCCTAGGAATTATAATTTTTGCTGCTATTTGAAATGTCAGTTTTTAGTTTTATTTTCTAATTGGTGGTGCATATAAATACCTGTGACTTTTTTATATTGTCCCTTTGTGTAGATGTTGCTAAAGTCTCTTATTGATTTTAATAATTTAGCTGCATATACTTTTAGATTTGTAATGTATTATCATATAAACTGTGAATGTGTTTTGTTTTTTCATTTGCCACTCTTGAAAAGTTTTTTTTCCTTCTTTCTTCTTTCCTTTCTTGCTTTCTTTTGTTTTGTTTTTGCTTTTATTGTACTTGTAGGGAACTTCAATATGATGATGAATAACCCTGGTGATATTATACATCTTATCTCATTTCCAGTCTTCAGGGAGTAAACTTTTAATACCACAACATTAATATGAGCTTTGTTATAGACATTATTTTAGAAATATCCTGTATCATATAAGTTTTCTTTTAATTATAGTTTGCTGAGATATTTTAATCATGTTGCTTAATTATTTTAAATGCTTTTTTGCATCTATTGAAATAATTATACTATTTTTCCACTTTATTCAGTTAATGTATTGAATGACTTTAATTTTAGAATATTAAAACAATTTTGCTTTTCGGAACAAATGCAACTTTGTTGTATTATAATATTTTCAATATACAATTAAATTGTTTTCACTTATATTTTTTCAGGTTTTACATTATGGTTATGAAAGACAATGGCTTGAAAATTCCAATTCTTATAATGAACTAATCACTAAAATTGAAAAAAAAAATTTCATTGCCCATAAAAAGTGATTTGGAAAATTCTCTTTATGTTGTTTTTTTTTTAAATTATTTCTCTGGACTATTTTAAGTGGATAGATGGTTGTTATTTTTATTAAAATGCTTGGAAGGAATTACTATAAAGTTGTCTATTTTTTACATTTCTTTGCTGTGGTTGGAGGATTTTAGTTCCAATTTCAAGTTGAGCAAATAGGACTATTCAGATTTTCTAAATCTTCTTTTGTCTGTTTTGAAAAATAGGTTTTATTTCTTTAATTTTTTTCTAAATTTTAAAAATTTATTACAGGAAGTTTATAGTATCCTCTTGTCTTTCATAAAAAATGTGTAAAAAGAAATTCATCCTTTTATTTCTGATATTATTGATTAATTTTATTATTGATACATATAATTTTCAATGTTCATTGATGATACATGGAAAGGCAATTCACTTTTTTTCTTTGTATATTGGCAAAAATACATTGACCTTGTATTCTGTGACCTTTCTATACTCATTAATTCCATAAATTTTTTTTTGATTCTTTGAGATTTTCTATGTAAACAATCATGCCACCTATGAAAAAAGACAATGTTATTTTTTTCTTTACAATCTATATACCCTTACTTCAATTTTTTTAATAGATATGTTACATTTTTTATATATATATTTTTTATTGATTTTTTACAGAGAGGAAGGGAGAGAGATAGAGAGTTAGAAATATCGATGAGAGAGAAACATCAGTCAGCTGCCTCCTGCACATCTCCTACTGGGGATGTGCCCACAACCCAGGTACATGCCCTTGGCTGGAATCGAACCTGGGACCTTTCAGTCCGCAGGCCGATGCTCTATCCCAGCCGTGGGCAAACTACGGCCCACAGGCCGGATATGGCCGGTTTGAAATGAATAAAACTAAAAAAAAAAAAAGACCGTACCCTTTTATGTAATGATGTTTACTTTGAATTTATATTAGTTCACACAAACACTCCATCCATGCTTTTGTTCCGGCCCTCCGGTCCAGTTTAAGAACCCATTGTGGCCCTCGAGTCAAAAAGTTTGCCCACCCCTGCACTGAGCCAAACCGGTTTCGGCCAAATTTCTTACCTTATTGCACTAGCTAGGAGTTCCACTATGATGTTGAATAGAAGTGGGGAGGAAGGACATCTTTCTTAATTATTCCTAATCTCAGGAACTAGAAGGCACCCAGTTTTTCACCATTAATTATAATGCTAGTTTTTCAGGAAATATTTTTATTCAACTAAGGAAGTTCTTTATTTCTAGTTTTCTGAGGGTTTTTGTCATGACTGGGTGTTATATTTTGTCAAATACTTTTCTAGAACAACCAGTATAATCATTTTATTTTTCTTCTTAACCCTACTGATGTAGTGGATTTACTGATTGATTTTTGTATATGGAACCAGCTTTACATGCATAAAGTGAATCCCCTTTGGTCATGGTATATAATTCTTTTTATTCACTGTTGGATTTTATTATCTAACATTTTGTTGAGAATCTTTGCATTTATGTTCATGAAAGATATTGAACTCTAGTTTTCCTTTCTTGCAATGTCTTTATCTGGTTTTAGTATTAAGGTAATGTTGGACAATTTAGGAAATGTTTGCTAACTTTCTATTTTTTAGATTGTGAAGAATTGTTGTCATTTCTTTCTTAAAAGTTTATTAAAATTCACCAGTAAAACAATGTAGGACTAGTGTTATTCTTTCTAAAAGGTTATTTATTATTCATACGATTTATTTAATAGACATAGAAATATTCATATTAGTTGATTCTCCTCATATGGGTTTTGGTAATTTGTGTATTTCAAGAAATTAGTTCATTTCACTAAAGTATTAAGTTTGTGGTCATATTATTATTATTCCTTTGTTATTCTTTTATTGTCTCAGATTAATAGTGATAACTTTTCTTTCATTTATAATATTGATAATTTGCATCTTCTCTCTTTTTCTCTTGGGTAGCCTGGCTAGAGTTTTATCATTTTATTAATCTTTTCAAATAATTTGATTTAAGATGTATTGGTGTTAACTTTTTTCTTTTAATATTTTAATACTTTCTGTTTTATTTTTTATTTTCTTCTGCTTGCCTTAGGCTAATTTTTTTCTTTCTCCAGTTTCCTAAGGTATAAACTTACATTATTGAATTTAGATCATTCTTCTTTTCAGATATATGCATTTAATGTTATAAATTTCCCTTTAAACATTGCTTTTACTGCATCCCACAAATTTTAATAAGTTGTATTTTTATTTAGTTCAAAATATTTTAAAGTTCTCTAAAAATTTTTTCTAACTCATGTGTTATTTAGAAGTATGTTTATTTAATGTCCATATATGTGGAGTATTTTCTTGTTATTGACTTATACTTTAATTCTATTATCATTTAAGAAAATACATTGTGTGATTTTTTTTTTAATTCAATAAGGTGTATTTCATGGCCTAGAATGTGGTCTATCTTAATGATGTTCATGTGGACTTGACAAAAATGTGTATTCTACTATTTCTGGGTGGTATATTCTATAAATGTCAATTAGATCAAGTTGATTGATAGTGCTGCTCATATTAACAGTGTCCTTATTGATTTTCTGCCTGTGAGATCTATCAATTACTAAAAAAAGGGTGTTGATATCTCCAACTATAAGAGTGGATATGTCTAGTTCTCCTTTTGTTCTATTTCTTTTCAGTCATGTCTTTTGATGCTCTGTTGTTAAGTGTATACACATTAAGGATTGTTATGTCTTATTGAAGATTGATTCTTTTATTTATTATGTAGCAGTAATCTTTCTCCAGGATAATTTTTTTGTACTGAAATTAGCTTTGTCTAAAATTAATATAGATAGTCCAGATTTCTTTTGATTAGTGTTAGAATGGTATATCATTCTTTACTTGTTTACTTTTAACTTACATGAGTGCTTATATTTAAAGTGTGTTTTTTACAACAACATATAGATAGATATTTTTTAAAATAAATATATTATGCCCAGAGGGAGTGACTCAGTGGTTAAGCATTGACCTATGAACCAGAAGGTCACGGTTCGATTCCCGGTCAGGGCACATGCCCAGGTTGTGGGCTCGATCCCCAGTGGGGGCCATTCAGGAGGCAGCCAATCAGTGTTACTCTCTCAGGTCGATGTGTCTCTCCCTTCCTTTCTCTCTAAAAAATCAATAAACTATTGGGAAAAAAATCATGCCAATAATTTTTGACTTTTAATTAGACCATTTACATGTAAAGTAATATTGATATAGTTAGATACATATTTGCTAGGATTATAATTATTTTCTATTTGTTGAACTCATTCTTTTTTCATCCCTCCCTTTTATTTCTGCCTTTAAACATTATTTGAGCATTTTGTATGATTCCACTTATCTCTCCTCTGTTAGCATACCTACTATACTTCTTTTAGAATATTTAGGTGGTTGCCATAAAACCAATTGCAATTGGTTTACAAACAATTTAATTCCACATCCAAATAATACTGTACTGCTTCAAGTGCAGTGCAAGTAATTTATAAAATAGTATTTCTCACTCTCTCAAACTTCTTGTGACATTGCTGTTATTCATTTCATTTATTCAGTCTTTAATGACCCAATACATTGTTACAATAATCACTTGAATGCATTTTTATAGATCAATTAAGAATAAAAATTATTTTACCCTTATTTATACCTCTTTGACATTTTTCTTGTAATGTAGAACTGAGATTCTTGCCTATGTCATTTTTCTTCTCCTGAAGAACATCTTTTAAATATCTTCTAGTACATGTCAATTTTCATACAATGTGAGGTACCACTCTTCTTTTGCTGGAGAAGAATTCCCTCATTTTTTTCCTATGGATGTTGTTATTTCTCCTTCACATTTGGAGAACAATTTTACAAGATATAGAATTTTAGGTTGGTTATCTTTTTCTTTCAAAGCTTTAAATTTTATTTTTATTTTTTTTAAAGATTATTATTTTTTATTTTTTTTAAATATATTTTATTGATTTTTCACAGAGAGGAAGGGAGAGAGATAGAGAGCTAGAAACATCGATGAGAGAGAAACATCGACCAGCTGCCTCCTGCACATCTCCTACTGGGGATGTGCCCACAACCCAGGTACATGCCCTTGACCAGAATCGAACCTGGGACCTTTCAGTCCGCAAGCCGACGCTCTATCCACTGAGCCAAACCGGTTTCGGCCAAAGCTTTAAATTTTAAAATTCACTCTTTTCTTGCTTTCCTGGTTTCTAAAGAGACATAATAATTCTTAATTTCCTTGTTCATTTGCAAGAAAGTTCCCCCCCCTTCTGGTTTCTTTCAATATTTTCTATTTTTAAAAATTAATATATTTCCCATAAATATTCATGTTTCTACAATTCTTATTTAAATATCCTGAAATTTTTATTTTATTTTACTTATTGATCTTAGAGAGAGAGAGGAAGGGAGAGAGAGAAGAGAGAGAGAAAGAAAGAGAGAGAGAAAAGAAACAGTGATTTGTTGTTCCGTTATTTATACTAGTATGTTTACTGGTTGCTTCTTGTATATGCCCTGACTGGATATCAAACACAAAACCTACAATGCTCTAACTAACTGAGCTATCCGTCCAGGACAGCCAAATATTGTGGATATTTTTGTTCATATACCTTATATCATATACAATATAAGGTAAGTACTATTTGTAGCCCCAATCTGATAGACATTCAAACATCATTGAAAGTTAGTACATGATTTGGTTGTCTTATTTAAGATCCAGTGCTCTTAAGTACTATGCTATTGAAACACAGCAATAACATCCCATCTCTGCTAAAGTAGTCTAGTAACAGCAAATGCTGAATGACCAGTCTCATAAAATCAAGCTGTCTTCTTTCATTGTACTCACTTCTTATCTTTTGGGTTCCACCTTTGAAAAGGTCCTTTGGATCTTCCTCTTTGAAATAAATAAGAAATCATTTCTGAGCAGTGGGCAGCTACCTTCAACACTATCTTATTTTTATGCAGGTTATATATCTAAAGGCAAAATTCTAATTGTAACTACTACTCTGGTGACAGATGCAATGTTGCTTCAATGTATTAAGATTGAGCATTTCCATTTAAATAATACCCAGATATAATTTGCCCAATAAAAAGAATAGCATGGAAGAATATGCATAATAAAAATATTACTTGTTTTGTATGCCTACAATTAATTATCCAATATTCTTACTGTCTGATTAGAAAATGAAAACAAACAAACAAACATGAAATTCAACAAGTTTCCAAAGAGATTTATCAGTAATGTATAATTTTCATTTGTTAAATTTTGCCATGATTGATGTGAAGTTCATTGTTATAACATTCACTTTTACATATCTCTAGACAGGGGGTCCATATGAGGTCCTTCTCGATGCTGGACTCTTTCGTTCTGATCTGGATAATGCACGTTCTCCCCTTTCAGGGGTTCTCAGGCTTCAGAGAGCTCCTTTAAAATTTTTTCCCTGTGGAAATGATGTCGTTCTCCCTATTGGATACAAAAATAGATTCTTTCCTCATTAATAATTCTAGCGAATTATTATGGTAGCATTTTTATGCATCTTATTTACTGATTCACTCTATCCAAGTCCATGGTTGAGTTACCCTGACTCTTTTTACATTTACTTTCAAATTATAGTTGATGTAATTTTATAGTAGTTTCAGGTGTAAAACTCCATGATTAGACATTTATATAACTTACAGTTATCACCCTGATAAATCTAAACAACATATATTGTTATCATAATATTATTGATATTATTATTGACTATATTTTCTATGCTGTACTTTACATCTCTGTGACTATTCTCTAACTACCAATTTGTACTTCTAAATCCCTTTACCTTTTTCTCCCATTCCCCCAACTCCTTTCCCATCTGGCAACCATTAAAATGTTCGCTATATCTATGCATCTGTTTCTGTCCTGCTTGTTCATTTATTTTACTTTTTAGATTCCACATATAAGTAAAATCATCATTGGCATTTCTCTTTCTCTGTCTGACTTATTTCAGTCAGCACAATACCCTCTAGGTCCACCCATGTTGTTACAGATAGCAAAAATTCATTCCTTTTAATGCCTGAATCATATTCCACTCTATATATATTAGAGGCCTGGTGCATAAAATTCGTGCACTGGGAGAGAGGTCTCTCAGCCTGGCCTGCACCCTCTCATAGTCCAGAACCCCTTGCTCCTTACCACCCACCTGTTCGTCGCTCCTTACTGCTTGGCTAGCTACTCCTTAGTGCTGCTGCAGAGGCGGGGGGGGGTAGAGGCTCCCGCCACTGCTGCTGCGCTCACCAGCCGTAAGCCCGGCTTCTGGCTGAGTGGTGCTCCCCCTGTAGGAGCTCACTGACCACCAGGGGGCAGCTCCTGTATTGAGCATCTGCCCTCTGGTGGTCAGTGTGCATCATGGTGACCGGTCATTCTGGTTGTTCCACCATATCAGTCGCTTAGGCTTTTATTATATAGATATACTGTAAATGCACCACTTCTTCTTAATCTATTCATCTGTTGATGGACACTTAGGTTGCTTCCATATCTTGGATATTGTAAATAATGTTACAATAAACATATGGACATATGTTTTTTTGATTGATTGTGCTGGGTTTCTTTGGATAAATGCCCAGAAGTGGAATTGCTAGGTCCTTCTTTGTTTCTCACTCTACCCTTTGTTTTAAAGTATATTTGTCTGGTATAGGTATTGCTGACCTACCCAGCTATTTGTTTTGTTTTATTTTACCCCAACTCTTATCCAGTGTTTCCTTGCAAACAAATAAAAGAGAAGGGATATCCAGAACATACTACTTCTCCTTACACTTTGTGCATTAATATTAATTTTACTTAGCTAAATTTGTTAGAGTTTGAATATTTGTTTTGAACATTGAGACTACAAGAGAAATGTAATAAAGTATTGTATATCTATTTTTGAGTGTTCAAAATACATGAGCTAAAAGAGAAAAGCAATAAAAGCAATAATTACCTCCCATACTATCCCATTTCAACATTTGGTATATTTCAGGTCTGAGGGCGTCTCTTTAATTCCAAAGCAGAAGATAAAGAAGGAGTTAGAGGCCAGAATTCTAAAATCTGAAATACTTATTTAAATGTTTTACAGATAACATCAGGTCTTCAGGAGTATATACTATATTCATCAAAGATAAAAACCAAACACATGCAACTTAGCTCCTTAGGTTAGTAAGGAGAAAGAGGTCACATATAGAAAAAATGTGCAAAAGTAAAAATGAAGAAAAGGATCATTTGTGAAGAAAACACTAGAAGTTAACTCGTATTTATATTTAACTAGAAGCCCGGTGCATGAAAATTCATTCACTAGAGGGGGGTACCTCAGCCTGGCCTGCCCCCTCTCACAGTCCGTCCTTGCTGTGCACCTGCCTCCCCAGCGGGGCTGAGGGGACTGGGTGCCGCCATCTTGTGGCTGTGGGAACCGCCAACTTTGAGGACATGGCAGTCAATTAGCATATTCCCTCCTTATTGGCTGTGGGAGTCACCATCTTTGAGGGCGGAGCAGTCAATTAGCATGTTCCCTCTTTATTGGCTGTGGGTGCTGCCATCTTTGAGGGTGGGGCAGTCAATTAGCATATTCCCTCTTTATTAGATAGTATAGTCAATCTGGAAAGATGACCCACCAATTCCTCCTCTACATGAACCACGGATCACTTCAAGAGGAGCACTTATTTCCCCTCCCATTGAATCTGGGCTGGCCTTTGATCAATACAGTGCACCAGAGAGGGGACATTAAGGGACCATCACCTTCTGCTTCTTTTCTCTTGAAGTGATCACTTTTATACTTCCTCTGAGGAACCAGATACATAAAGAGGTCTTAGGAGACCTGCTTACCAGTATAGATGGTTCCTGACTAATGGTTAGACTTACGATTTTTTTCAACTTTGCAATGAGGCAAAAGTGATATGTGTCTGGTAGAAACTTCACTTCAGACTTTGAATTTTGATTATTTCCTGGGCCAGCAATAGCAGTATGATTTTCTCTCATGATGCTGGGCAGCAGCAACCAGCGACAGCTCCCAGTCTCGGCACACTATCGTGAGGGTAAACAATTGATATTCTGCAATGTACTGTGTTGCCAGCGTTTTTGGGGATATTGCATTTTGTGTTTTTGCATCATGTCATGTCTACAAATTGCCCATCTGAGTCTCCTGCTCTGGTGAGGAGAGAATGACAATTACTTTTGAGATGAAACTCAAGATAATTGCCCAAATGTAAGCGTTCTAAACACATGAAGGTAGGGTAGGCTAAACTATGATGTTCCATAGGTTAGGTGAAGTAAATGAATTTCAACGTATGATATTTTCAGCTTTTGATGGTTTTATCAGGATATAACCAACCCATCATAAGTAGAGGAGCATCAGTAGTTTTCTGCCAACACTTAGAAGCTGTCTTGGATTTTGTAGCCCAGGCAAGTCCCAAGATGACTAAAGCTCTAATTCAGTGGTTCTCAACCTTCCTAATGCCGCGACCCTTTAATACAGTTCCTCATGTTGTGGTGACCCCCAACCATAAAATTATTTTCGTTGCTACTTCATAACTGTAATTTTGCTACTGTTATGAATCGTAATGTAAATATCTGATATGCAGGATGTATTTTCATTGTTACAAATTGAACATAATGAAAGCATAGTGATTAATCACAAAAACAATGTAATTATATATGTGTTTTTCAATGGTCTTAGGCGACCCCTGTGAAAGGGGCATTCGACCCCCAAAGGGGTCATGACCCACAGGTTGAGAACCGCTGCTCTAATTGATATCATGTGGAGCTGATAAACCATCCAGCTGAGTCCAATCAACTCACAGAAAAGTAAGGGAATGTTAAGTCACTAAGTTTTGGGGCAAGTTGCTGTGCAGCAATAGGTAACCAAAACATATACGTGATGGAAATAGGTAAAAAGTGTGTGAAACCGATAAACAAAGTGTAGTAGGGAAGTAAACATATTAGGTTGAGGAGGGCAAAGGAAATTTAAGATAAATACATGGCTAACATATTTATGCAGCTTAAATAAAATATCTTCCTAGGGGACACAGATTTTTTTTTTAATTTTATGTATTTGAAAGTAAAGGATAAAAATTTTTGAAAGACAGCTTTTCATAGTGTAGTTTTATATTTAATGTGGAAAGAAAAAAGAGTTTAGTGGTACTTCATAACTTGCCTTGAAAATTTTGTTATTAAAAAGATGAGCCCTGGCTGGTGTGGTTAGAGCGTTGGCCCATGTACAGAGGGTCATAGGTTCAATTCCCAGTCAAGGGCAAGGACCTGGGTTTCAGGTTCTACTCCTGGTCCCAGTTAGGGTTCGCATGGGAAGCAACCAATCAATGTGTCTCTCTCACATTGATGCTTCTTTCTCTCCCCTCCCTCCCTTCCACTCTTTCTAAAAATCAACTGAAAAAAACATCCTTGGGTGAAGATTAACAAAACAAACAAACAAACAACAATAAGAAGATGAAGAGAATCCAATACAAAGACAGAAAAAAAAATACTTATAGAATAGTTGGAGAAAAAGACTTTGAGTGAGCTTTTTCTGCCATTGGGAAAAAAAGAATTGTCTTTACAATCGAAGAATTTAGTTTGTGTACCATGAAAATAAACAAAACAAAACAAAAAGGAAAAAGAAATAAATAAGAAGAAAAGTGGGATCCCTTTTCATTTTGTTGAATGCAATTTATTTTAAAAGAAAGAAAAATTTTTAAAGTTTACTGAAAAATATTTAGGGGAGGGGGAAGTAAAGGGAATGCAATCTGGGGGAGTAGTAACTTTCAGTAACAGAAGTGAAGCAAAGTTTTAAGGTGTTACCATGTCCTCTTTGCTCTCATAATCCCTTTTCATATATGTTGTGGAAGTTACCAAATTAAATTTTATCTTATTTGTGTATAGGTCTGTCTCATACCACTAACCTATACAAATTTTCATGGCAAAGACTTGACTTATTTATATCACTGAGATAATATGGATATTAACAGATGTTTTTGTTCAGTGAATAAATAACTGATTGATTTACTCTAAATTGATAAGCATGTGAAATAATTTGTGAAATGCAAAATCAACCTATTAACAGAAGCATGCCCTTTGTCAGAGAGAGCCGTGTTGTGTAATGAGGTGTTCTACTTCTCATGGCCTGCAATCAAGGAGAGGTGGAACAGCCTTCTTCTAGAGAGCTGAAGAGGCTGACCATTATATGTAAGAAAAATGCATATTTTAAAAAATTAATAAATCTATATTCTGAAACCTAAGTTTTACAATAGCTCTTAGAGTGATTGTAATTCTGATAATATTCCAGTAATTTCAGGTCACTGAGTAGCAACTATGTGCTAAACATGTTGTCTGGAGACATGTTTGTGGAAACCCTATGGTCTTTGTTCTAAAATGCCTTTTGACATTGGACAAGATGAAATGTAAAGAGAAGGAAGTGCCTATAAATGCAAAGAATTATTTTAAAGCCCCTTGACCTATATTATCCTCTTAATAACTAACACATCCAATAGTTTTATTCCAATTTGTAGGTTAAAAAATTAGAATGAGAGATAGTCAGTATCTTGTTCAATATGGGCAAGCCAATATTTAAAAGTTGCTCTCTCTCTCTTCCCTCCCCCTTCTCTACCTCTCCCCTGCCCTCCCCTTCCCTCCTTTCCTTTCTTCTCTCCCCTCCTTCCCCTCCCCTCCCTTCCCTTCCTGTCTCTTTCCCCCCACCCCAAATTTCAGACTCCAATACGAGTTGAAAGTATTGACATTGTCTATGCAAAGCACTATGAGAACAGGGGCAAAGCTCTCCTGGCAGGAGGAACCTCTGGGTTATGGGATGCTATGATAAGACTCCTGTGTGTCCTGCATCTCTGTTCTCTACTGCTCTCTACTGGTGTGGCTATTCTGCAGTAGCACAGAACAGCTGAGAGTTTTTGGAGTCAGGCAGATGTGGGTTGTAATTCTGGTAAATAAGATAGATGTGTGACTTTAGAGAAGCTATTATGAGAGCCTCTTCTTTCCTGCCCATAGGGGTGCATACATTCTTTATGATTGGTGTTTTGGGTTTCTTAGGATATATTCCTAGAAGTGGGGTCAAATGGTAGATCCATATTTAATTTTTTGAAGAAACTTCATACTGTTTTCTATAGTGGCTGCACCAGTCTGCATTCCCACCAGCAGTGTATTAGGGTTCCCTTTTCTCTGCATCTTTGCCAGCACTTGTTGACTTGTTGATGATAGCTATTCTGGCAGGTGTGAGGTGGTATCTCATTATCATTTTAATTTGCATCGCTCTGATGATCAGTGACTTTGAGCAATTTTTCATGTGTCTCTTGGCCATCTATATATTATCTTTGGAGAAGTGTCTATTTACATCCTTTGCCCATTTTTTAATTGGAATGTTTGTCTTCCTTTTGTTAAGTTGTGTACGTTCTGTGTATATTTTGAAAATTAACCCCTTGTTAGATGTATCATTGGCAAATATGTTCTCTCATACAGTGGGATCCCTTTTCATTTTGTTGATGGTTTATTTTGCTGTGCAAAAGTTTTTGCTTTGATGTAGTCCCATTTATTTTTCCTTTGTTTCTCTTGCCTTAGGAAGTTATATTTGTAAACATATTGCTACAAGAGATGGCTGAGATTTTGCTGCCTATGGTTTCTTTTAGGATTTCTATGGTTTCACGACTTTTATCCATTTCATCTGTTTATTCTTGTGTATTGTGTAAGTTGGTGCTATTTACATTAGCTAAGATTTGGAAACTGCCTAAGTGTCCATCAGTACATGAATGGATAAAAAAAAGTGGTACACTTATACAAGGGAATACTATGCAACTGTGAAAAAGAAGGATCTCTTACCTTTTGAGGCAGCAGGAAGGGACCTGGAGAGTATTATGCTAAGCAAAATAATCCAGCCAGAGAAAGACAAGTATTACATGGTCTCACTTATATGAGCAAAATAAATTGACACACAAAATAGATCCAGAGACATAGATGCGTGGAACAGATTGATCAATCTCAGAGGGAAGGGAGTGGGTGGAAAGAAATTAACCAAATAATTTATATACATATATGTATAACCCATGGGTACAGACAATAATGTCATAGGCCTGGGGGGCAGAGTAGAGGGGTAATTGGGGGGAAAGGGAAATATCTGTAATACTTTCAACAATAAAGCTAAATTAAAAAAGTTAAAAAATAACAACATGTACCTGATGAGCTAGTATAAGGATTTTGCATGAGATGTGTATTAAGTATTAGTATAGTGGCTGGTATAATACCCTCTTAGCAAGTGGTGGGAGTTAGTCTAAAGAATCTTTCATTATAGCTACACTGATTCCTAGTTGGTTGATCTGATTCAGTGGGTCTGGATAGGATATTTTCCCAGGCATCCAAGATTTTGTCATATCATCTTTGATATTCTCACTGAAATAAAAGGAATTGTGGAGTACATTTTCTGACCTAACCAATAATTACAGCCTTTTAATTTGAAGCCATTTCTCTAGGAATGAGGTAGTAGAAGCCCTTTAGAGACCCAGCACCACACTTTCTGATCTGTTTCTTTGGCATTTAGAGAGAAGATCTCACTAAGGGAGCATGTCTCCTGTATCTCCTCAGCCTCCTCAAAGGTGAGCTTTGCTTGTGACTCCAGTGAAGCAAGCAGTATTGGCTGTCTATGCAGACATGAAAATGAACTCCTAAACATATCTATATATATAAAACCCTAATATGCAAATAGACCGAACAGCAGAACAACCGAACAACCGGTTGCTATGATGTGCACTGACCACCAGGGAGCGCACGCAGAACATGTTGGGTGTCTGCCGTGGCAGGATGGTGGAGCAGGTGAGCGGGGGTGCCAGACAAAGGCAGGGCCCCAGTCACTGTCAGCGGGGCGAGCCTCTGGTGGTTACTGAAAATTCTTTGCTCCCATGCGCCACAGTCCTGCCCAGCTCTCGCACC
This sequence comes from Myotis brandtii, assembly GCF_000412655.1. Taxonomy (NCBI): domain Eukaryota; kingdom Metazoa; phylum Chordata; class Mammalia; order Chiroptera; family Vespertilionidae; genus Myotis; species Myotis brandtii. The sequence goes on from NW_005364596.1 coordinate 6,160,203, forward strand.
TGCTGCTGCTGGAGCTGCCGCTTGCACCCTCTGCCAGCGCCCAGACCCGATTGCCCCTGAGGGCTTCCTGGGCATCAACCACTGCTCACAACAGCTGATGGCACCAGCCCTGCTCACACCCGCTGTTGGTGTCAGCCCCAATAGCTCCATGCTGTCAGCGGGTGCAAGCGGGGCCAATGCCATCAGCACGTGGGAGCAGTGGTGGCGGGAGCGGGGCTGTTGTCAGACAGGGGACCAGGGGCCTTGGCAGGAAGGGCCAGGCGGGGGCGTGGAGGATGGGCCAAGACCCGCCCCTGTGCTCACCACAGCTTCACAGCCCACAGTTCCTTTTAAGGTGCATGAATTTGTGCACTGGGCCCCTAGTATTCTTCATAATATTAAAAAAACAGGACATTTGATTGCGCATCTTTAGACTCACCTACTGGTTTATACTTTTACTCAGCCCCTGAATATGAACAAAAATAGCTAATTTTCAGGAGACTGTAAATAAATAAAAAAATCAATGTTTATTTCCACCCTAACCCTGGCCTCATCCCAGCAAAGCTGAATCTTTAAAATCTAAAATATTTGAGGTCCCAGGGTCTGCCTTCCATTCTCTTCAGGCAGCGGGACGAGGAGGGAGGTCAGAGCTCAGAATCCTGACTCCAGATACCAGTGCAGCCCGGGCAAAATAGGAGAAAAGACATGAATTCATTAAAGAATAACAGCTGAAGCAGGCACTTACCCAGTGAATTGGGAAGGAAATTTCTGAGAAGGCCTTAAGAATGTGGAGGAAAAGGAGCAGTTAATCTGAAATACAAAATTGAAAGGCATGGCAGATGCATGATTCTAGTCTTGCAGATAAGATTCCTTCTGGAATTCAGAAGCGGCTAAGAGAAGCAAGACAATTGGCTGCTGGGCTCAATATGTAAACACAGCGCTGGTCGACACAGTGAAGATGTTTATTAGAAAAGTTAATGCAATGTCAGGGCGGAAGATCAATGTTTAACCCGATTTCACTGCAATCTATTGGTCTGCCTTGGGATACAGAATGAAAAATTAGCAAACCAGAAAAGGAAATGTAAGTTATTTTTTTCATAAGAGAACTTTCAAATCATGGGCTCTGATATTTGTGAAAATGAAAAAGTCAACAGTTACTTTCATTTTTAGTTAATGCATATTCACATATTTTTATTAAATATTAAAAATGGAATAATTACATTAGCATTTTCATTTGCCTCAATATCCAGGTAAATTCACAGAATTTTTGAGATTCACTGTGCTTAGACCCCTCATTTTCTGGATTAAACCCCAAGGACAGAGCTATCACATGACTTTCCTGAGATGACACAGTCAGGTAGGAATGTGGTCAGTGATGCACACCGATTCCCAGATTACAGGTAAAGCAAGAGGGGCATGAGATCAGGAGAAAGGTCATTGCCTGTGCCACGAATCCCGTCTGGCATTACTACCTGAGAATCTTCTTACTCATTCTCATTGTAAAAGTGCCTTTAGAATTCTTTGATGTAAAATTACTGCAAGCATTATTTAACTAATCCCCATATAATATGAGTTCCAGAGGTGTGTGTGTGTGTGTGTGTGTGTGAGTAAGTCTAGATCAGTGGTTCTCAACCTGTGGGTCGCGACCCCTTTGGGGGTCAAACGACCCTTTCACAGGGGTCGCCTAAGACTATCGGAAAACACATATATAATTACATATTGTTTTTGTGATTAATCACTATGCTTTAATTATGTTCAATTTGTAACAATGAGAATACATCCTGCATATCAGATATTTACATTGCAATTCATAACAGTAGCAAAATTACAGTTATGAAGTAGCAATGAAAATAATTTTATGGTTGGGGGTCACCACAACATGAGGAACTGTATTAAAGGGTCGCAGCATTAGGAAGGTTGAGAACCACTGGTCTAGATGATAAATTAGAAAACATTCTCTGTGGTATACAAATAAAAACACGTACTTGATTGCTGAACTCAGAGATGAGTTAAAACAGCTTTTTTATTCCCCACATGACCTCTAGCTTCTCTTTTAATTTGGTAATTTGGAGAATATCTAACAGAGTTATTGCAATCTTTTTCTACGGTGATTATTGAAGGCGATATTTCAGTCTATATTTTTAAAACTTCTCACTGGAAAAGGAAACTAAGTGAGTTTTTCCCTTTGTATGTACCTGAGACAGAAAAGCACTTGGGAAAAAAGCAGGCTGTGTGTTTCCTGGGCACGAGGAAGCTGTCAATGGCCTGGGGAGGGAGTGAAGCGTGGGTTTCTGGGCAGCGGCAAAGGGCTGACCTCACTAAACCTCTGCTGCCCTGCTGGGCCCCAGAGCTCGCTCCTGTCAGAGGCATGATTAGTACAACTCCCAGTGCAGCTGTCCGTTGAGGGCGGCCAATTTAAAAACAAGGAGTCAGCCAATTAATTACACTGTCAGCAATAAATATAACAATGGGCTATGGTGGCAATTCAGTCCCAGGATGTATCCAAGCAGCCATCTGTGTGTCTGTCTTCCCCGTGAACATGGCACTTGTTGCCGCAGAACTCCTTGAGACCAGTGTCTTAGCCATCAGGGAGCAGAGAGGAGCTGCCCCTCCTCCTCTGTAGGCTGTCATCCTTGAGTTTCACCCCTTTCAGAGGAATCAACTTTGAGTGCACATTGGGGATTCAGCAGGAGCCCTGACCCTAAGGATAAATAAACAGATCATTTATTCAATCTCGTGTTTATTCATTTGCTAACATTTATTGAGAGATTTTTGTTTACCAGGAACACATCAGAGAAGTAAGGATAGGGAGACAACTGAGTCCATCAATATAGTAGAAATGAATGTATGTTAACAGAGCACCACTAGCCATTTTCTGGGTATTTTCTGGTGAATGCCCTGGGTAGTTCTCCCTTAGACAAATCCATTTTTTTAAAAAAATATATTTTATTGATTTTTAACAGAGAGGAAGAGAGAGGGATAGAGAGTTAGAAACATCGATGAGAGAGAAACATCGATCAGCTGCCTCTTGCACACCTCCTACTGGGGATGTGCCCGCAACCAAGGTACATGCCCTTGGCTGGAATCGAACCTGGGACCCTTCAGTCCGCAGGCAGATTCTCTATCCACTGAGCCAAACCGGTCAGGGTGACAAATCTATTTTTATGATTCACATGGACATTTAAAATTGCTGAGTTCCTCCTTATTTACCACCAATAATTTTTCTATTCCTTCTTCCTTGAATTTTTTGAATCAGTTTTGAAGATGGTTACTTAAAAAAAAATTAGAAAATCAGCACAGAAAAGTCTTATCTAATGCTTGCCTACTTAAATTAAGGGCAATGAGGCCTGTTACTTTATGCTATTGATTAATGCCTGATCTACTATTCCTTTAGCCAAAGACAGTGGTTTGATAGCCATATCTTAATTTCAACTAGGTTTCATCCAAGTCCAGAGGGATATCATTCCAGTCCTTCTCCTCAGTAGCAGAGAATATATTTGAATCAGTTGAATCTTTCTCCTGTTTATGCTCAGAGGGGAGCATGTAGAGTTGAGGATTAAAATAGTTGAAAAGTTCTAAACAACATTACTCTAAGGCCTCTTTTTCTATTTCTACTTTCCTTTGCATTGTTCCTTATTTTCTATAGCTCTATTCTTACCTTTTGTTCCCTGTTACTAACCAGATCTAGGCTTCTTATCTCTAATTCCAATCCATAAATATGAAGCACAAGTTTATTTAAATAAATTACTGGCCTAGTGCACGAAATTCGTGCATGGTGGGGCAGGGTTCCCTCAGCCCAGCCTGCACCTCCTCCAATCAGGGACCCCTTGGGGGATGTCGGACATCCCTCTCGCAATCTGGGACCGCTGGCTCCTAACCGCTCACCTGCCTGCCTGATTGCCCCTAACTGCCTCTGCCTGCCTGCCTGATTGCCCTAACTGCCTCTGCCTGCCTGCCTGATTGCCCTTGGGTTCTGATTGGTTGGTTTCTATGCCAGTCAGCATCAAAAGCTCCGCCTCCTAGGCAGCCATTGGCTCCTGGCACTTCACCCAGATTTGGTTCTGATTGGTTGGTTTCTATGCCAGTCAGCATCAAAAGCTCCGCCTCCTAGGCAGCCATTGGCTCCTGGCACTTCACCCAGATTTGGTTCTGATTGGTTGGTTTCTATGCCAGTCAGCATCAAAAGCTCCGCCTCCTAGGCAGCCATTGGCTCCTGGCACTTCACCCAGATTTGGTTCTGATTGGTTGGTTTCTATGCCAGTCAGCATCAAAAGCTCCGCCTCCTAGGCAGCCATTGGCTCCTGGCACTTCACCCAGATTTGGTTCTGATTGGTTGGTTTCTATGCCAGTCAGCATCAAAAGCTCCGCCTCCTAGGCAGCCATTGGCTCCTGGCACTTCACCCAGATTTGGTTCTGATTGGTTGGTTTCTATGCCAGTCAGCATCAAAAGCTCCGCCTCCTAGGCAGCCATTGGCTCCTGGCACTTCACCCAGATTTGGTTCTGATTGGTTGGTTTCTATGCCAGTCAGCATCAAAAGCTCCGCCTCCTAGGCAGCCATTGGCTCCTGGCACTTCACCCAGATTTGGTTCTGATTGGTTGGTTTCTATGCCAGTCAGCATCAAAAGCTCCGCCTCCTAGGCAGCCATTGGCTCCTGGCACTTCACCCAGATTTGGTTCTGATTGGTTGGTTTCTATGCCAGTCAGCATCAAAAGCTCCGCCTCCTAGGCAGCCATTGGCTCCTGGCACTTCACCCAGATTTGGTTCTGATTGGTTGGTTTCTATGCCAGTCAGCATCAAAAGCTCCGCCTCCTAGGCAGCCATTGGCTCCTGGCACTTCACCCAGATTTGGTTCTGATTGGTTGGTTTCTATGCCAGTCAGCATCTCTGGGCCTATCTCTGGGCCTGATCAAAGAGGTGAGGCTGATCAGCAGCCTGTGGAGGCCCCGAGAGAAACAGAGGCATGGCTGTTGGTGAAGCCTGAAGAGAAAGAGAGAGGCAACGGCTGATCAACAGCTGCCACTGAGGCTACAGATCAAACCCTGCCTCTCTCTCTGCAGGCCTCTCTCCCAGGGCCTAATCCACAGCCCCCTCGGCAGTCAGTGCTGGGTCACTGCTCTGGCACTGGCTGCAGTCAGTACTGGGTCACCCTGGCAACCCAGCACTGACTTCCGGTGTTAGGTCGAGCCTTTGGTCATTACGGATCCTGGCTCTTTATAGATATAGATGATAAGTTTCTTTTCTTTAATTTTACAAAGTTAGAGGCTCCCTCTCCCCAACCTGTTTTGGGTTTTTTTGTGTGTGTGTGTGTTTGTTTTTTTTTAACAGATCAGAGCCTTTTTCTAAAGAGAAGAAGAAGGAGAATTTTGAGGAGAAGACTGGAAATTTCAATAAATCTACCTTATTTCATTTGTTCCATTTTGTGTCAAATGACTTTTATAATGAATTGGCATTTAAAATAAATATTCTATAGCTTTGATGAAGAGAAAAGCAGACATTGATGTGTGATTTGAAGCAAAATGTAGATTTGGATTGGAAATGAATTTTGATGATGTTATGGTAGCTGTCTTATCCTTTGAACTTTCTTTTCTTGGAAGAAAGGAAATGAAAATAATATTTTCTTTCTTTCCTCCTTTTTTTATTGCTTTCTTCCTTCTCTCCTCTCTTGTGCTGTCTCTGGCTCTATCTCTGTCCCTTTCCCTCTTTTTCTTTCTTCTTTATTTTCTTTTATTCTTTTATCTTAAATCTTTAGGTACTTAGTATGTATCAAGAATAAGCAAGCTGCTGGTGAAAAGTAATGAACATAGCCTGTGCCCTCAAAAAACTTAGAGTTGGGAAGATTGACAAGTCAAAATGCAATTTCAGTTCCTTGTTTAAGTGCCCTCAATGAGGATTTTTTTTTAAGTTCTTTTATGAGAAACATGCCTAACCTAGACTTGGCAGTGTCCTTTAAATAGACATCTGAAGCTGGATTAAATATTAGTTAGGCACGAAGGAAGAGGCAGTTAGGGGTGATCAGGCATGCAGGTGAGTGGTTAAGGGTGATCAGGCAGGCAGGCAGAGTTGTTAGGGGCGATGAGACAGGCAGGTGAGTGGTTAGGAGCCAGTGGTCCCAGACTGTGAGAAGGATGTCTGACTGCTGGTTTAGGCCCATTCCCGCCTGAGGGATCCTGGATTGCGAGAGGGTGCAGGCTGGGCTGAGGGACCCCCACCCATGCATGAATTTTGTGCACCAGGCCTCTAGTATAAAATAATTCTATTTCTTAAGTAATTCTTGTGTAGTTATTATTCTTATACTAGTGGCCTGGTGCATGAATTCGTACACATTGAAAGCAAATTAATTAAAAGAAATATTTTAATATCACTATTCGCCCTTTCTCTATAATAGAAGTGTCAACCAAATTCATGGCCAACAATGACAGATGGAAACAAATGTGTGCAATTGGCACCAGCGAGAGCCTTATATGTATCATGCATGTGTGAGTCAACTTAGCCTTTTATATATATAGAATAAACTTGCTTACTTAGACCTGCTTTCTGATTTAGCTAAACTTTTTCCAGTTCAAAGAAGCACCCCACCTTCTCTTTCAGGTAATTGTCAGCAACACAGCAGTAAATATCAACATGAAGCAGATTATTATTGTAGATCATGCAGGGAGAACAAAGGGTAAACTATTTAACTGCAGCAGTGTTTAACTATATTCTGCGCAGTGAGAAAACCTGAAGTAATTTTTCAAGGTCCACCATTTCTTACTTCTTTTCAGTAGGGTCAAGTTTCTAAGCTTTCTAAATCTCCATTTTCCGGCTAATGAAAAGAAAATAGGATTCCACTGAGTCTCCTATCTACCTACTCTAGGACTTCTGTGAGAATCAAATGAGATGAGTCATGGGAAAATGCTTCACAGACATTTGGTTAAAGTGTAAAATGTTTGCACCTGGCTATAAAGCAAGTCATGTTTCTGTGCTAAAGAAACTTCACGGAGGCTAGTCGCTAGGGAGAGGAAGCTGGCGTTGCTACGTGACGTCATTACCTGGTGGACACTTAGCATATTAGCCATATATATATAATCTTTTATGTAATTGTTCATTGTATAATTATTTTATTTTTATATAATAACTAGAGGCCCAGTGCACAAAATTCGTGCACGGGGGTGGGGGGTGTGTCCCTCAGCCCAGTCTGCACCCTCTCCAATCTGGGACCCCTCAAAGGATGTCCAACTGCCCATTTATCGGACATCCCTCTCACAATCCAGGACTGCTGGCTCCCAACTGCTCACCTGCCTGCCTGCCTGATTGCCCCTAACTGATTCTGCCTGCCAGCCTGATCACCCCCTAACCACTCCCCTGCCAGCCTGATCAACATCTAACTGCTCCCCTGCTGGCCCAATTGCCCCCAACTGCCCTCCCCTGCCAGCCTGGT
>NW_005364596.1:6167960-6173055 GCF_000412655.1 Myotis brandtii
ATTTTTACAAAAGTATGTATGATAGGTAAAATTAGTCAGTTTTTGCTGAAATAAGGCTACGTAATAACTACCAAATCTTAGTGGCTTATAGCTACATACATTTTTTTCTCCTGACCTTTGATCTTCACACTGGTTTTGGTTTCCTGGTCCTGTCTGGGTTTGCCTGGCTTTGAGGGGGTCCTGCTTGACTCCATGCTTTCAGTTAGGTTTGGTTCTGCTTCATATGCCTTTATTCTGAGACTCAGGATAAAGAAGTAGTGGCTGTTCAGGGCATGTTATCCTCAGTAGGTGACAGGACCACAAAAGAAAGCAACCTAAGCTGTGGAGGTCCATTTATAGCATCTACTCATGTCATATCTCTTAACCTTCTCTCAGCCAAATCAAGTCACAGGGCCAAGGCCAGAATCAAGGGGAAAAGGAAGAGTATTCCACCTGCAGTGGAAGGCACTGCAAAGTTACAAGGCAAAGGATGCCGATGTATTATCTTACTATAGGAAGGAAAAGATGTGAGAATAATAATCCTATTTACAAATGAGGACAGGATCCCAAAAAGTTTGGATAGCCTGCTCACGATCACACAGTTGACAAGTAGATGAGTTGGGGTCCAGGTCTTTATATTAGGATGCTGACTTTGTGTGCTTTGCTATGACACAAAATCCTCTAAAATGAGAAAGTGATTACTTAAGGTCAAGAAATCTGGAAACTTTTGGGGGTAGGGAAGATTTGATATAGATGTAGAAAGATATTTAAATATTAATTAGGTTAATGTACATTCCAGTTTACCTGAAAGAGTTCCTGAATCACTCCTCCTACCGGCCTTTCGCCTCCCAAACAAAGAGTCCTGATCTGGAAAATAAATTGTATGGTCACTTTAGGTTTTGATAAGTGGATAGAAATATGAAATATGTTTCATTAAAGAAGAACCTGATATGTAATTCTTGAAAAGGGAAAAAAATACACATGGTATATTCAAATGCAATGAAGAGACTAGTCTATTTGGTGTGGAGGCTAAAAGTTGGAGATATCCGGATCTGTTTATTGGAGACAGAGTTGATACCAATTTGTTGATTGTCAGACAGAGAAGATGGGGTTTGTTTTTGTACTTTAGTAGTGAGCCACTGAAAATATTGGAGCAGGATAGTGACTCTATTACAGGTGGTGGTGTAGGAAGCTTACTGTAGGACAGACTGAGTGAAAGGAAGTATAGGGTAAGAGAGCCAGTCATTAAACCAATTCATTCGTGTTGATATGAGATCATGGTAGAAATGGAAGAGAATGAACTCAAAGGGACAGGTATTAGAGCTATCACCAGTGAAGAGTTTTAAACACTCAAGTGGTCAGAAGGAGAAGGCAGTTGGATATATGGAACAGGGACTCAGGGAGAGGTCTATGTTAGAGGTATAAATCTGTGAGTCTAGTCTTGACACTTATTGTGTGACTTTAGACAAGTTACTTAACTCCTTTGAACTTCGTGTGTTTTTTTTAATTAAAAAAACTGGAGAACAAAATCACACTTCCATGAAACAGTAGTATTCTCTCCTCAAAAAGCAAAGCAAAATAAAAACTAGCTATGATTATTCCCTTGTGTATTAAGAAAATATTTATTGAATTTTTGCTGTTATTGGCACTGGAGTACTTTTTCTGAGAAATACAATAATGCAATGTTCATTAAAAATAGGTCTATTCTTAGGAGCTTATGGTCTGGTAGGAGAGATACACTTAATAAGCCAAAAATACAAAACACAGAGGCCCAGAAAAATACTATTACATTTTGGGATGATAGCTATTTCCAGTTGTAGAAAATATATTTGTAAAGAAGGAAATAAATAAGCTGGGCTCTGCCAGATTGCTTGTATTTGGATATAAAAGATGCTAGGAAGAGCATACTTAGCAGAAGGGCCACCATAATAGTGGCCTCTAACCTCCTACTTTATATCCTAACAAATAATGACACAGTGGTTAAATTTAGCTTATCTTGTAGTTATATAAACTTGGGAAATAAGTTTGGGAGTGAGGTCATGGAGAGCCTTAAATGCTTTAAATATTATGAGGAACATAAAAGAGCCATATTGAGAGATTTGTGAAAAGAGGGAGGAATGACAATATCAGAGAAATGCATGATTTAGAAATATCTTTACCATATTTTCAATGAATTAATGTACAAGGAGACTTTATTTAAGAAGCTCTTGCAATAACTCGAGAGAGAAATAATCAGGACCTGAACTGGAATACAGGCATGATATTAGAGAGGAGAAGGTGGATGAGGGAAATATTAAAAATGTAGATCCAAAAGTACTAAGAAAGTGGAAGAATTGGAATGTGGAGTACATGGAGCCAGGAAAACAAAATAATTATTGAGAGTGCTGAAGTTTCAAATACAAGAAAAATGGTCACAGCATTGACAGAAACAGTGATGATTGTATTTGTGTAGGAAAACAATAAGTTCCATTTGGGCTTATTGGGTTTCAGGTGTAAGTTGAATAGCCAAGTAGGGATATTTAGCAGACAATTGAAAATATGGGGCAAAAACTTAGAAGAGAGGTCAAACCTGAAGATATTAACCTAAGTATCAGTTACATAGAACTGAAGCAAATAGATTTTTGTAATGTCACGGAAGAAAGTGTGTGGAGAAAAAAATAAATTTAAGGACATAGATGAAAAATAAGAATCTTGAGAGGGGAGAAAGTGGTCAAGAAGACAGAAAACAATTAGGGAAATAGGAGAGCCATGAAAAGGTAGTTACATGTAAATGAAGGAAGAATATGGGCATTTTCTAAGGAAATCATGCAGGAAGCTGCAATGGGAGAGAGGAGAGTTCACCATTTGGGTTTTTGTAGGATAAATTGAATTTGACTTGATAATGGAATGATCACAGGGTGATGCAGAGTAGAATCAGAGAGAGCTTAGCACTGTAGAGGTAGACAGGTGAGTGTTGTTTACAGAAGGATTGGATAAATCTGGGAAACAAGGTAATGAAAGGAGTTAAACTAATTAAAACAGAACATTGAGGCTAAGCATAGGGACAAAAGGAGGATGTGAGTAAATCGTTCTGTGAATGCTTCAGGGATAAATAGGTTTAAATATAGCAATATATATATATTTTCAGGCTTATAAGGAACCCATAACAGGAATTTAATCTTAGAGGTATCCCTGGATCTGCAGATGGTGCTCTGGATCAATGCTTATTATTTAAATACTCCTGCTTGCCTCCATATTTCCCCCCACCAATAATTGCTCTCACTCAACTTTTATTTTCTAGAGACCATGTTTTAAGCCAACATTTAATGTATTGATAACAGTTCTTCATAATTTTCCAAGTTTATTTAATTCACCCCAAACTAAGGTCATTTCCCTTGGAATGAACTCGCCTTGGTTTCGTGAAGATTCAGCTTTCGTTTAGAGGTGAGGGTTCAGAACATGCACCAGCTGCACTGGACAGATGGATAATGTGAAGTGAAAAAGCCACAGTAACAGGAAGGCATATTCTCATCTTGGGGCACTTCTCTTCAACTCATTCTAACCAGTCGCTCATTCAAAGTATTCACTATACTATGTATCACTGGGAATTTTATGGTTTAGGAAAAACCTGTTCTCTGCTTCCATGGTGTGACTGTTGTCTGTCCCGCAAGCTTGACCGGAGCCAGGATGGAGATTGCTTATCCCAACCCCCTCCACCCACCCACCCCTCCTTAGAGACTATCTGTTCATTCTTGGTGGTCATTCTGACATAAAACAGCACTACTTCATTGCATCCTGCGATGTGCTGGTTCCTGGAACAGGTTGTTTGTCCTGACCTGGTCAAGCATGTAAAGTAATTTCTCATACCTGATAGCATTCACGTCCTAGTAGCCACGGCTACACCAGCCCCAACTATATATAATATTTTGCACCTGTCAAGTGGCCCAGCGATCCACTTTCTCTTGCAGCAGCCCAAGACACACCTCCTATGTAAGTTTCCCTTAATAAACTCCATTAATTACCAGACTGGAGTGGCCAGCCTCTTCCTTCAGGCTTTTTCCTGCCCTCCACTTAGGGCAGTGGTCGGCAAACTCATTAGTCAACAGAGCCAAATATCAATAGTACAACAATTGAAATTTCTTTTGAGAGCCAAATTTTTTAAACTTAAACTATATAGGTAGGTACATTGTTATTAACTTAATTAGGTTACTCCTAAGGCTTAGGAAGAGCCACACTCAAGGGACCAAAGAGCCGCATGTGGCTCGCGAGCCGCAGTTTGCCGACCATGGACTTAGGGAGATAGATTTCAGTCTTGGGGATTTTTCCTTGATCTGCATGTATAAAGACCAAGGGATCTTTGATAGGATCTAAAACCTTCTGTAAAAATAGATTATAAAGAAAGATAACTATCACATGATCTCACTCATTCGTGGAATATAAAGAACAACATAAACTGAACAAAAACAGATCCAGAGACAGAGAAGCATCGATCAGACCATCAAACCTCAGAGGGAAGGTAGGGGAGGGTGGGGGTAGGGGAAGAGATCAACCAATTATATTCTGTCATGCTATGGGAGACGGTGCTGGTTCCTCTATAAAATATGTAACTGTATAGAAGCTACTGGACATTCTCAAGGGAAGAAAAACATAGGGTTGTGCCTTTATATCTTCTGGATTTTCCCAAAAGTTAATATTACCAGGTTGTATCCATTGATTTTCTCTGTTTTTTCCTTTGCCTGTGTCTGACTACAAGGCATCTTATCGCCTATTGCTCTGTTAGAACTAGGCAAGGTGTTAGTCCAGTTGTAGCTTCTTCCTGATTGGGTGTGTTCCTCGGGACCTGCACCTTTAATTTCTACCACATCCACTTCTACCCCCAACATAAGCCTCTTTTCCCAAAACAGTTTATCTTGGACAGTAGCATTCCGTAGCTCTTAGTCTAAAGCAGTGATGGCGAACCTTTTGAGCTCGGCCTGTCAGCATTTTGAAAAACCCTAACTTAACTCTGGTGCCGTGTCACATATAGAAATTTTTTGATATTTGCAACCATAGTAAAACAAAGATTTATATTTTTGATATTTATTTTATATATTTAAATGCCATTTAACAAAGAAAAATCAACCAAAAAAAATGAGTT
>NW_005364596.1:6175461-6221495 GCF_000412655.1 Myotis brandtii
TAGGTCAGTGATGGCGAACCTTTTGAGCTCGGCTTGTCAGCATTTTGAAAAACCCTAACTTAACTCTGGTGCCGTGTCACATATAGAAATTTTTTGATATTTGCAACCATAGTAAAACAAAGATTTATATTTTTGATATTTATTTTATATATTTAAAGTCATTTAACAAAGAAAAATCAACCAAAAAAATGAGTTCGCGTGTCACCTCTGACACGCGTGTCATAGGTTCGCCATCACTGGTCTAAAGCATCATCTAAACGCCCAACATCCCTGTGAAAGGTGGTATGGTGTTGTGGATGGTTCTGTGCATATATAACATTTCTGTTCTTTTAAGTCTCCTACCTCTCCCTTAACTGGTACCTATTCTTAAGCTTTAACTCTGATCCTTCTAACAGTGCTGACTTCCCTATTCTTTGCATGTTGTGGAAAATTTCAGGCAGGAAGTATAATATGGGTGAAAAGAGGTCAGGAGTGATAAATCAGACTGGGGTTCTGGTTTCAGGTTTTTAATTTGGGGTAAATTTTTATCTTCTGAGTCTTATTTTTCCCATCTGTAAGATAAAAGGGTTGAGTCAGATAGTTTCTAAGGACCAAGGCCAGACCAAGACTTGGCATCCCTCATTGCCAAATGATTTGGCAGTCCTTCAAACTGATAATCTTCAAACAATTGTTCAACGTGTATTTGGTACAGCCAAGGTCAAGAAGGTCTATGCTGCAAGGATTTATTTTCCCCACTTAAGGTCCCTGTCCATATTGGCAACAATGAGATCAATTTATATTTTCCCAGTTATACAAGAATTTCCTCCCTCTTGTTAACTGGCTCTCTATTTCTTATGAACTCTTGCCCTGTTTCAGCACACTTTACAGATCAGTGCTCATGCGTGCCCCTTAATATAGCTCTGATAGCTCCCTTTGATTCTCTGTCATCTGCACGTGCCTACATCAACCAGCAGTGCCTTGTCTTCCCTCTATTCTCCTGCCTGGAATATCTTTACCCTTCCTGTCCCCTCTTTTTTTTTTTTTTTTCAGTCAATCATCATAGCTAGGTTCTCTAGCCAGGATCTCCAGCCAGGTTCGGTCTTTATTCTCTTGTTACATCTGTATTTATACCAGTTGATTTTAATCCTATCCATTCTATTCCAAAGGTTAGGGCATTTGTTAATTTAGTTCTGTTGAGTTTAATCCTGTCTAGGTTAATCTCTGTGTTCCATTATAAGGGCTATTCCAAGGTCACTGCTCTACTGATAAGCTACAAGGAAGTGACTGAAGGAGATTATCCTACCCAGTAAAGGTTATGTCCTCCCAGCCTTTCCCTGGTGGGAAGACCCCTGGGGATGTGGGCCCAACAAGTCCCAAATTTATTGCCAACAGTCTTAGTCCAAGTTCTTCATAAGTAGTACATGGTATTTCTGTAACACTAGGAGGTTTCACTGATTTATTCTCTTCCTTAGTCCTGTTAATCCCTAACCTGGGGAAACTACCTTTCTTGGGGAGGTGGTCCTGTTTAAAACACATAGCGCTAATAGGGGAGCAAACATATTAAGAACAGCATGCCATATAAGCCAGGTCCCTTGAAACATATGCTGTGCAGATGTTTCTTCCCTGCAACGACTGTTTCAAGCAGCAAGGATGGACCAGCTTCCAGCAAATTCCCCCTTTTTTATTTTTTCAATGATAGCGCATGTAAATCAGCGGCCACCTCTCGGATTGGGTTGTTTAAGACTGGGAAAAAGACTGACAAGCAATGATAGTGAGCATAGCAATAAACATAGTGGATGGAGTGCACACGGAGCCTTGTTCCTGTAGAAGGTTGCTGGCCTCTTCAGTCAAGGGATTTCAGCTGTCCTCAAGTCGGTGGTTTGGTTGTCCTTGTTGATCTGGCTAGCAGGTGGTGTCATTGGCGACGGGCTTCCCAAAGCGTCAGCGCGTTGAAGGGCTGGATCAAAGGGTCCATCAGGGCCACGCTTGATGGTGGTGTCGGTGTCCGGGGAGGAGTCAGCTGTCTTCCTGTCCCCTCTTTATCCAAATGCCCCGGTGTTATTTTCTCCCGTGGACAACTTTCCTCCAACTTCTCAAAACAGAATGAGGTGTTCTCAACTCTGCTCTCATGTGCTTTTTGATACCTCTACAGAATTTACTTTGTTCATGTTATTTGTTTGCACATGTCTCTTTGTTAATAAACTGTGAACTTGGGGAGGTTGAAATCCTTGTATTTGCTTTTGCATCTCATGTCCCTAGCTTTTAAAGCTTTCATTAGTCAGCTAGTGTTAAAATGATGTTGCACTACATAATAAAACACCTCAAAACTTAATAGTTTTAATAATATTTTTTTAATTCATACATCTGTGGATCAGCTGGAAAGATGCCACTTCATTCTATAGGTCTGTGGACTGGCTGGACATCTCTTAAAGCTTTTAAAAAATTTTTACAATGTTTCTAGGTTTGAGACATACTTGATAACACTGTGTAAATTTAGGGTGTACAACATATTGATTTGATACACTTATATATTGTAATATCATTGCCATGATAGTATTAACACTACATCACATAATTGCCATTTATTTCTTATGGCAAGAACATTTAAGATCCACTCTCTCCAGCAACTTTTAAGTATATAATATAGTATTATTAACTATAATCACTATGCTGTACATTAGATATCCAAAACTTACTCATCATACAACTGAAAGTTTGTACCCTTTGACAAGACATCTCCTTATTTCCTCCAACCCCAACCCCTGATAAGCACCATTCTAGTCTCTGCTTCTATGAGTTTGGCTTTTTAAGATTCCACATGTGAGTGAGATCATATAGCATTTGTCTTTTTTTGTCTGACTTATCTCATTTAGCATAATGCCCTCAAGTTTCTTCCATATTGTCCTAAATGAAAGGATGACCTTCTTTCTCATGGCTGAATAATATTCCAGTATACCTACATATATACATATACATATCTATACATATATACATATATATCTATCCATGTATCATATTCTGAGGCTCATTGGATGGAGAGGAAATGGTTATTCTTTTCATGGCAATGACAGAAGAACAAGTACTATTCAAGGCCCTACATAAGTCACAAGCACTATATCACATTGTTCAAAACAAGACACATGGTCAATTCCAAAGTCAAGGGCAAAAAAATACACTCCTCTCACCATGAGGCCTCATGAAAAGATGAGGATGCATAATATACTACAGTAGTGTGAAGAATTAAGACTACAAATGTAATCAACCATAGTACTTGACAATATGTTTGCTGTTGAATGTTGTTGAATGAATGCATATGCATGAATAAATTTCAAAATTACAGGTGATTCAACAATGATATAATTTAATAAGTGGGGAAAGAGCAGGGCAGAGTGCCAACCTGAGCTGTAAGTTGCGCTACTGTCAGAGGGGTTTCACTGACTAATAAAATAGAAGCCAAATGACGTGACCCAGCCGTGCCCAATGGCACCATGAGGTGCCAGAAAACTGAAGTGTCTGTAATGATTCATTCCTTAATGCAGACTTAAACTCTGGTATAAAAGCAGCTTTTTGCATATCCTGAGAGAAACTGTTTATAAGGGAGAAAAGAAAAGAAGCAATTCCTCTTTCCTGTATTCTTTCTATTATCATTTTGTTCTTTAGTTTCCTGAGAGCCTCCATCCCCCCCCCCCCCCTCCAAGAAAAATTCTCACTGGGATTAGTTAGCAAAAATAATTCTTCTTTATACTAAAGAAAACCTGATACGTATCTTAAACAAGCCCATAATTCTTTCCATTCTAAAATGGTTGTGAAGATTTCAGGTCAGTAAACAAACTGTGAGTTTGGATGAGGGATAAGCTCAGATAAAGGACAGCGTGCTAACAGGGTGAAATGGTTGTGTAAGGCTTGACTATTTTGCATGTTTATAGAAAGACCAGGAGGACTTAGCAAGCAAGGAGTCCTGTCACAGTTGTGCGTGCTTTTTAGAAAGCCAGCGTTCCAGGAGAAAGAGAGCAGACGGAGCAGAGATCTGAGAATCCAGGCAGAGTCAATCAGGCAGGAGCAGGCTGGGAAATCAGCTTGCAGAGGAAAATGTATCAAGGGCAGAGAGGAGGGCCAGGGAGGGATTCAAAGCTCCCAGGCATCTGAGAGTCAGTGTGGGGAGGGAGGCAGGTGACAGAGCAGCAGCTTGGGCCAGAAGCCAAAGGAGGGCGACTGAGGAAAAAGCACTGTTTTTCCAGAGAATCCGAGGAGGTTGGAGGCCTCGACTTGGTGAGTGCAGAGGGGCTGGAAGAGACTCCACAGTCCCATCCAGGCTTCTCAGTGCCTGTAGTTGAGAGAAGAGACAGAGGGTGGGGAAGGCTAGAATGCGGTGTGCCACTCTGAGTAACCAGAGACAAATTGGTGATTTTTTTTCTTCCCTGTACAATGTTTCTATGCCAGTACGCACTGATAAGTCCTGACAAAGTGGAGAATGTAAAGCCAGAAAAGAAAAGTGAGGGAAAATAATAGGCACCCCAAACATAAGTTCCCTTCTCTTTCTTCCTACCTTCTTTTCTCCTTTATTTTTTGGCAATTAAAAAAATAGGCATAGTACTACTTTGCTGTCCCTTAGGATTCTATGAAAAGTAGTTTATATATTATTTGCAAAGCACTTGGAAAGGGTACAACACTTAATAACATTCCAAACCAGGCCAGGCACGGCAAACTGGCTCAGGGTTGTGGGGAATTTCTTTAGGTTTTCAAGTCCCAGTGAGAATGTGAAAACCCAGTACTTTTCCCTTTATGTGATCTTTAAGTCAGCATGTGCATAAATAAGTAAAGTAAGGTTATTTGGCTTTTCCCAAACAGAGGAATAGGAATTTCACCTACATATATTTTTACACTCTTACCGCACATCTCTCTCAGTCTCTATTGTTAAGCGTGTACACTCAGTGGGCAAATAAAAACAAAAACATTAAAAAGTAAAAAGCGAAACTGCCTGAACAAACCTGTATAATACATCTACTTATCTTTGCTTGTACTCATTTGTTAAAGTAAATGAACAAACAAACAAAAAGGCAGGAAGAATGGGTATCAAATAATTAGTCAGCATCCATGTTCCAAATGCATGTCTGTTCAGTGCTGTCCCTGGCATCAGGGAGCTGAATCAAGTGTAGAGTCAGACTCTTGTCTTCACAGAGCTTACAACTCAGTGGCAACAATAGTAAATATAAATGCGATGCAGTGAAAAATACAAGAAAGTATGGCTTGGCATGTGTGTGTGTGCGTGTTTAAGCAAATTTCTGACACAAGACAGACATATAACTATTAGCTATAGTAGCATAGAATGAAAGGCAAGAGATTCTCATATCAAAAAACTCTTTGCAAAGCCATAATATTTGAAATATGGATGGCCTCCGTAATAGAGATGGGGATATGGGTGTTAGGTAACTATTTAAGTGGACATGCCATAGCAAAACAGAAATTGGTAAGATTTTATAAAGGACTTATGAGATTTGATGGTTGTGGAACCAGCTGCCTGATGGCTCTTTTAACTTCGTCCCACAAATGCTCAATTGGATGCATATAAGCATAACCAATGGAGACAGACACCAGGGGAGTGAGGGCATGAGCGGGAGGGGTGTGGGCAATAGGGGGATAAGGACACATATGTAATATCTAAATCAATAAAGAAAAAAAGTAAAAAAAAATGTTAGAAGTGAAGCTTACAGTAATTTTGGACCCAGTCTCTTGCCTGTCCAGCCTGTTTTACTTACTTCACTCATTGGTCTTGCCCATCTGCTTTCTCTGGCTCACATAAATATCCTCTTCCATCAATATCCCCCATCTTTATGGGTATGTCTTTGCCCTTTTGCCTGCGCAAGTTCTTAAACCTGGGATGCTCTCCCTTCCCAGCCACAACTGAGTCTCAAGATAGTTCCTCAAGGACCATCCCAGACAACAACTTCTCTAGAAATCCCTTTCTGATGCTTTCTTGCCATCTAATCTTCTGGGCAGAAGTAAACATTCTCTCTTCTGCGTCCCCCAGAACTTTGAACACATTTCTATTATGTCTTTTCCAGATTGTTCTAAGCCGGTAAAATTAGTTATATAACTGGTTTTGCCTACTCCCTAGACTTGCTTTCTTTGAGGACTGGCACCTGATATTTCCAGATTTATATTCCCAAAACATGGTATAGTGTCTGGCAGTTAGCTGGGATTTGATAAACAACAACAGACTGAAAAATAAAGAATATATTTTAAAATGAGGCACTTTAGTCCATAGAGGAAAAAAGAGAGACAGTCATCTCAGATTAGTATTCATACCAGTTTGGAAATTCACTTTCTATTTTAATCTTTCTTTCTGCTTTGAAACTTCAAGCAAAAAAAAAAAATCTTTTTAGGCCATAGGAATGGCAGAGTGGCTGTGACTGCCTTGATGTTTCCAGAAGAGAATGTATCTGTAAAAATATGGCAGAAAAGGTATGGGAAGATGATGTTTCCATTATGTGAATATAAAATATAAATCTTGCCTTTCCAGCTTGTATCACTTCATTCATTGGTCTTGCCCACCTGCTTTCCATGTATATTAGCATATGGGAAGATAAAAGCACAAAACCAATTTCAAACAAAATTTGCATCAACATTTAAAATACAAATTAGTTGCCAGAACTGGTTTGGCTCAGTGGATAGAGCGTAGGCCTGCGGACTCAAGGGTCCCGGGTTCGATTCTGGTCAAGGGCATGTACTTTGGTTGCGGGCACATCCCCAGTGGGGGGTGTGCAGGAGGCAGCTGATCGGTGTTTCTCTCTCATCGATGTTTCTAACTTTCTATCCCTCTCCCTTCCTCTTTGTAGAAAATCAATAAAACATATAAAAAAAATACAAATTAGCCCTAGCTGATTTGGCTCAGTAGATAGAGCATCGGCCCATGAACTGAAGGGTTTTGGATTTGATTCTGGTCAAGGGCATATACCTTGGATGCAGACTCGATCCTAGGCCACAGGTCCAGGTTCATATCAATCGATGTGTCTCTCTCACACTGGTGTATCTCTCTCTCTCTCTCTCTCTCTCTCTCTCTCTCCCTCCCTTCCATTCTCTCTAAAAATCAATGGGGAAATATCTTTGAGTGAGGATTAATAAAATAAAATAAAATAAAATACAAATTAATTTTCATTTACTCGAAAACCATTTAGGTTATTCATTCTCTAGGTCTTTGACTTCTTTACCTTATCTCTCCAGCTGCTCAGATTTTTATTATTTTACTGTTTCTTATATATAAGACTAAAAAAAAGGACATTTGAAATTAGTTAATGGAGGTTTTTATATTTTCTCAAAAGGATTTGGTCTGGACAAATATTTGGGGATTTAAATTTATTGATTAAATATGATGCCCATGGTTTCATCACCTCTTCGGCAATAATTAGCTATAATTTAAATACTATTTATGTGCCATTTACTTATGAAATTTTAAAGTTGAGTACTTTTCATTTCATACTGAATGTAGACTCAGGTATACTGGAAATAACGCATCTCTTGTTCTTTTTTATTAAGTATTTTAAAATATTTCAAATTTAATTCCTGTTGGTCTCGTGGGATACCGTATCCCCAGTAGCAATAACCTTGGGGACTCACTGTGGTTCTGGCTAACTTCCAGGATCATATACAGTGATTACATATTGAGATTTTGCAGGCAGCCTTCTAATCTTGCATCTGTTCTTGTAGTTTATCATGCAGACATCCATTTTCCCTGCTGACATGGGCCCTTCAGTTCCACCTTCTACTATTTCTGTGCCATGCTTCGGGAGCAGAAATCTCGGTAGAGGCTAGACACCCCTGACCACCCAAAGCCATTTCCCCCTGGGCCTTGCTGCCCACCAGGATGCAGCCAGGAAGTCCTCCAGGCCCTAACTGGTTCAGGCCAATAGACATCTCGTGTCCACTTCTCTAGACACAGGAATCCCTTTTTAGTTTGACAGAATCCTTCCTCTTTTAAGTTTCTCAGAGACATTCACTTCCTTGTGTAACTCCCTTTTCCTCCTGGGTCTTAGTTTTAGGAAACAAAAGCCAAGAATTATTTTGCAGAAAGCTGTTTTGCTGCTCTCCACTCCACCACATTCCTCACTGCAATAAGCAGACTCTCATCTATTTGGATTAGAAAAAGGAAAAGATGAAAATAGAGGGAGAAAATTTATCTCAAAATACTATCCAGCTACAATAAATAAAAGAGTTGCTAAATGGAAAAATAAACTTATCTTGTTCTCAGAATCACTAATCATCAATTACAGACTCCACTATAACCCGTATTTCCCTAAAAAACACAATAATTTGGCTTCTATAAAAAATTAAGGAAACAAGAAACTGAAATTGTATCAATTTTATTACTTACGTTTCTTTAAAATACAAGCAATGATGTGTGAAATTATATAATTATTATATGAATATAATTTGTTAATTAATATTTCCACTAATAGTTAATTGGAAAGTTCTTGCTTGGCAAATTTTCATATTACTTTTTACTCCCTAAGACAATATATATCTCTCATGTGATCATGTTTTTGGCCAAAATTGTGATACTTGTCTTGGCAAATAGAGTTATGAATCTAATGATCCATTTTTCATTATAATTTCTCCCCTCTATCAGGAACATAAGGCTTTGAAGGAAGGTTTTCTTTAAAAAAATTTATTAAATTTATTAGGGTGACATTAGTTAATAAGATTATATAAGTATCAAGTGAACAATTCTATAATATATCATCTACATATTGCATTCTGTGTTCACTACCTTTCATCTCCATATATTTTACCCTCTTCTACCTCTTCCCAATCCCTCTTTTGATTATGTATCTGAAAAATTTGAAAACATTTACTCACAAAGATATATGTACTCTTATAATTCACTGCAGCATTATTCATGGTGCTTAAGACATGGAAACAACCAAATTGTCTTTTGATAGATGATTGGATAAAGAAGATGTGGTGCATATATACAATGGAATGCTATTTAGCCATAAGAAAAGAAGAAATACTGCCATTTGCAGTAACATGGATGGATCTTGAAAGCATCATGCTATGTGAAATAAGTCAGATGAAAAAAGAAAACAACCTTATGATTTACTTGTGTGGGATATAAAACAGGAAGTTATTTTTTACAAGAAACAAAACACAAGAGAATTTTGATACCTAAGAAAACAATCCTATATAATAAAAGGCTAATATGCAAATTGACCGAATGGCAGAATGACCAGTCACTATGAGGCACACTGACCACCAGGGGGAAGACACTCAATGCAGGAGCTGCCCCCTGGTGGTCAGTGCACTCCCACAGGGGGAGCGCCGCTCAGCCAAAAGTCGGGCTCACAGCTGGCAAGCTCAGGGGCCGTGGCGGGAGCCTCTCCCACCTCTGTGGCAGTCCCCTGAGGGCTCCCAGACTGTGAGAGGGCATAAGCCAGGCTGAGGGACCCCCCCTGAGTGCATGAATTTTGTGCACCGGGCCACTAGTTATAATGAAAGTATCTGCCTTAAGATGAACTCAGAAGTGGAAGTTATCCGATCTCTTTATAGATAAGGAAACTAAGCACGGAAAAGGTTAAATAATACATTTGGAGTCAAATAACTCTTTGATGGGAGAAAAGGAGGAAAAAAAAACCCTTCTTACTAATATCATTAACATTTAAAGGTTTATAAGGCACTTTCATGTACTGTGTATTTTCCATTTAAACTTCATAATTCCCTAAATTATGCCTTATTTTAACCTCATTCCATATATAAATTAACTAAAAGTCAATGACTAAATAAAAAAGTCACATAACTAGAAAGAGCAACATATGTCTCTGATTCCAAATTGTGTGTTATTTGCATTGAACTATGAGGATTTTTCTAGATTATAGAGTTTTACCAAATTATGTGATTGTCCACTCAAATACTACTATCTATCTAATATCAGGATAATATGCAAATCAGTTGGGATGCCATCATGTAACGACCGATCAGCAGGAGGCTGCCTGTGCGTGCATGGCAGGGTGTTGCTCCAGAGACAGAGCGGAAGTGGGGAGGCGCCCGGAGGAGGCGAAACCATCCCATGCCAGGGAGGGCGGGGGTGAGAGCCTGTAGCGCCCCCCTCACCAGTCCTTCACCACCCACCGCTCGCACTCAGAGCACCCCGCCACCCACCTGCCAGGGAAGGAGCGCAGCACAGCAGGTGGAAGGCTTCCATACTCTCCTCTGGTGCCATGATGGGGTAGAGCCGCCATGTTGTTCTGGAGACGGGATGGAAATGGAGAGGCACCCGGAGGAGGTGGGACCAGCCTGAGGCAACTCACAGGACTGAGGGTGGGGCTTGAAGCAGCCTCTGGCCAGAGGGGTTGGGTCGGAGGTAGGGCCAGGCACACTGGAGCTCTGCGTGGAGAGGTTTGGGTGTCAAGGCAGGGCAGCAGGTGGGTCTGTGGGGCCGCACGATTTCGCACGCTGGGCTCCTAGTATGAAATAAGAATGACTGCTGTAAATGATACCTACTTTGGTAACCTCATCTTCTACCACATCTACCACACACACACTTCTTCGTCAGGACACAGGATGGATGGCAGGCTCGTGCATGACTCGGGATTATGTATAATCACCAGCTGGCCCACTCTGACTTTATCCTTTTCTGTTTCCATCAGGAAAGTACCCAGAGTTAGCCAAACTGCAGGGTTAAGGTAGACTAGATGCCCAGTCTGCCTAAGCTTTCTGACACTGACTACAAGGAGTTAGGGTCCAGTTACGAAGTTGGAGGAAAGATTCCATGTAACCCTCAGTTCTTACATCAACTGTAAGCTCAGGGATTTCCCAAATCGATTGCCAGTTTTGATAATTCACTTGAAAGACTTACAGAACTCACTAAAACCTATTATTTTAACAGTTATGATTCATTGCAGGGTTAGATACAAAGGAGAAAAGTAGAATCCCAAACATAAAGCTTTCATTGCCCTCAAGATGTGTTATTCTCCTGACATGGATGTGAGATATGTGCAAGAAGTATTACCAACCTAGAATGCTCACTCAAGCATCCAGTGTCCAGAGTTCTTATTTGCATGATCGTTTGATTGATTGCCCATGAAATGAACTCAGTTTTCAACCACCCCTACACTCCCAGAGGTTGGGGTGACATCATGTGACCCAAGGAGCCTACCATGAGTCAAGAGTCACTTTGTTAGCAAAGTCTGCCAGATATTATCTGAGGGGCCCACCATGAATAACAAAGACAAAGGAAGTTCCAAGAATTTAGAGGTTACTTTCCAGGAGTCTATGAGTCATGAGTCACTTTGTTAGCATAATCTGCCAGATATCTGAGGGGCCCACCATGAATAACAAAGACAAAGAAAGTTCCAAGAATTTAGAGGTTACTTTCCAGGAGTCTGGGAGAAAGTCCAGACCTGTCTTTGGACAAGGCCAAAGTCTTAATCACACAAAAGATATCAGAATAGATGAGGTACTGACATTATTTGAGGGAGAGCTTTGAATCTTCTCTAATTTATTTTAGTATGTGAGGCAGTCACAAACCTCAGCATGTAAATATTATTAGTAACAAGTTACATCACATCTTACAAATGACTGCCACCCAGCATATGCGTGTCTCTGAAATGAAGTGAGAGCTACTGCTCCAGTCACTCGAACTCAGTGCACTCCCTTCCCTCTGCAGCCATGATTACATTGCAATCTCTCATTAAAAGCACTCTCAACATGACACTCTACATAAGAGATTCTATTTATTCTTCACTTTTTAAGCTTTTTAAGCTGACATTTAATTTTCACCTTCCTTTTGAGGCCCTTCAGAACTTTCTCAGGCAGAATTGTCTTCTATGAGCTGGGTGATACAAATATTGGCAAAACATGGTTCTCTTCTAAGAGGCAATCAGTCTCCTTTTCCAGGGTAGAATGTGAAAATGTGAGAGTAAGTACTATTTCTCACTAATTTTTGTATCTTCAGTCTCTAGTTCAGTGACTACACTCAATCAGTATTTGTTAGAATGACCCATAATAATAAGCAGTCTTAATGTGGCAGGCCATTAAATGACCATTATAGATTCTTGAAGGGCACGGTGACATGATGAAAATGGGGTTTAGGGAAATTCATCTGACATAGGAGGCAAAATGAACTGGAGCAGAATGGTCCTAAAGGAAGGTCGGCAAACCAGGAGACTCTTGAGGACCTGGGATAGTAGTCCTGACCAGTGATATTGCAAAGGAAGACCTCTACATGACTTGTACAAATTGAGGCAGCTAATTTAGTAAATTAGTAATGTGAGCCAATCATGCCCAAAGTCTGCCCTCCCCTGTGTGGGACATGGATCCAGGATGTGGTAGCTTCTGTTAGACTGATAACTATTCCTTGAAGAAGGAACATCTGTGAGTTGTTATTAGTCAACAGTCACAGCAGCTCTCAGACTATATTATACCTGGGACAGGAGCAGTGGCTGGTAAAGAAGGGTGGGTCACTAACAGCATTTTACTATCATCCTCCCCTTGAAACACTCAGATCCACTTTCCATTCATTTAAATTTATTCAGTTCAGGCACAGCCTCTTGAGTTTTCTGGTTAGTCTCAATTTCTGGGAAAACTTATAAGAAGAGTTAGTAGAAAAAACTATAGTTGTCATTGCACTGTTGGTACTGAGTATAGGACTGATACTCATCATCTTCCTCATTTTGCTACTCTAGGTAGCTTGCCTGTTAGGTTGATAGACCCTTAACCCTGAGTGGTCTGAGTTCTGGTTACCTTCTCAGATTGTAATTGGACATGGGCATATCAACAGATGCTTTCCAGTGGATGACTTGTGTGTCAAATATATTCCTTCCTGTCCCTATTATATAACATCAGTCCTACTTTCTCATGATGATCAGGAACTATTATGCCTGCCAGATATTTCTTTTGATTTTATTACTGATAAATTGGCACAAGGAGCCCAAAATGTTAAGATGGTAGGTACACCATAAAGTGTAGTGGGGCTCTTACTGAGTTATTTTGTGGGAGCACTTCTCTCCCTGGAATGATGAGCTCTAGACCTGCTAGCCTCAAGTTAAAGAGATTGGAAGCAAAGTTCTCTAAGTAGGTTAGTGAAATGAATGGTAAGCAGGACCAATTCTACTCCTTGTTTCCTGAACCCATTGTATATAATAAAAGGCTAATATGCAAATAGACCGAACAGCAAAACAACTGAACAACCGGTCTCTATAACGTGTGCTGGCCACCAGGGGTTATGCACGGAACATGGCAGGCATCAGCCACAGCGGGATGGTGGAACGGGTGAGTGGGGGTGCCAGACCAAGGTGGGCGCTGGTCACTGTCATTGGGGTGACCCTCTGGTGGTTACTGAAAATTCTTTACTCCCGTGTGCCATGGTCCCACCTGGCGCTTGCACCTGCTGCTGGCGCTGGAGCCACTGCTCACACCCTGCCGGTGCCCGACACTGGTCCCGACCACTTGGCACCATCAGCCAGTGCAAGCAGCAGCTGCCAGCCCTGATTACCCCTGAGTGTTTCTCCACCTTCTCCTGCTCCATGGGGGCGATCAGGGCAGCAGCCGCCGCTTGCACTCGCTGCTGGCATCTGCCCCAGTTGCTCCATGCTGTCAGTGGGTGAGAGGGGTGCCCTCAGCATGTGGGAGCAGCGGCAGCAGGAGCGGGGCTGCTGGCAGACAGGGGACCAGAGGCTGTAGTGGGAGGGGCCGTGCGGGGATGTGGAGGATGGGCCAAGACCCGCCCCTGTGCCTACCACAGCCTCTCGGCCCACAGTTCCTTTCAAGGTGCACAGATTCATGCACTGGACCCCTAGTAGATTATATTTCTTGAGTCTATGGTTTAAAATATAATGACCATTGGTTTAAAGTATATGCCACATCTTGAAGAATACCACCTCATCCTTGTAGGGTGTCATCTACAAGCTGTGCCACAGATAAGCCTTCAGGAGGCCATTCCAACAATTTGTCAGAATTGCAGGTTTTGAATGTTGTGTTATGTGTTTATAGGATCAGTGGGTCTCATGAAAATGTGCCTATTGCTATACTTCCTTTGACATGAAATGAGTCCCTCAGTTTAAGACAGTGTTTTGAGAACTCCTATGTCAATTGCTCAGGTACTCTGAGTCCCTGGAAGGTGCTGGCTATGGCACTCCAGGCAGGAAGAGAAACTCATGCCCAAATACATGTCAATCAAGAGCATGATTGACCATTGCCCTTTCTAAGATTTAAAGAGCCTAATGTAGTCAACTTGCCACCAGAGTTTTGGTTGGTACCATGTAGGGAATTCAGCATTGAATTCTGTTACCCGCAAGTTGGACATTTATGAGCAGCAGTGGCTAGATCAGCATTTGTGAGATGAAGCCTGTGTTCTTGAGTCTATGGGTAATTTCTGTCTCTCCCACCATACTTACTCTATTCATAAGCCCATTGTAGGTGTCCTGAGATGGTCAAGGAGAGAGGCTGGTTGACATCTGCTAGCCCAGTGGTCGGCAAACCGTGGCTTGCGAGCCACATGCGGCTCTTTGGCCCCTTGAGTGTGGCTCTTCCACAAAATACCACGTGCGGGCGCACAGGTACAGTGCGATTGAAACTTCGTGGCCCATGTGCAGAAGTCAGTTTTCGGCCTGGGCGAGTCTATTTTGAAGAAGTGGCGTTAGAAGAAGTGGGGGGTGTCGGTCAGTCGGGCAATGGGAGATGTGGAGCAGGCGGGCCACGGGATACGCAGGGCGGGGGAGGTACATTGTTTTG
The DNA here is from genome assembly GCF_000412655.1 of Myotis brandtii. Taxonomy (NCBI): domain Eukaryota; kingdom Metazoa; phylum Chordata; class Mammalia; order Chiroptera; family Vespertilionidae; genus Myotis; species Myotis brandtii. The sequence goes on from NW_005364596.1 coordinate 6,190,165, forward strand.
AGGTACGTTCGCTGAGGTCGACCCCTTCCAACTCTCCTATTCTCACTCATCTATCTGAAACAAGTATACAAGACAAGTGTGGATGGGAGAGTTGGAAGGGGTCGACCTCAGCGAACCTACCTCAATCAAATTGAGGATGTTTTTAGCAAAGGCCAGCTTAGGAGTACCCTAATTAAGTTAATAACAATGTACCTACCTATATAGTTTAAGTTTAAAAATTTGGCTCTCAAAAGAAATTTCAATCGTTGTACTGTTGATATTTGGCTCTGTTGACTAATGAGTTTGCCGACCACTGTGCTAGCCAAGTCACCCTATGGCTCAGTTATTTCATGCCTCTTCTTCAGTGGTTGTCTTTTATGAATATTCATATATGACACAAATATTCTAACACTTTTTGCTTTTAGACATAGTTTCAGTCAATTACTTATTTTCTTGAACTGCCTTTTCTTGACCAGCAAGCTAAGTCATTCACCTTCCATGGTCCTTACCAGCAACGAAGCCATTCAATTTTGCCCATGAGACTAACATTGAAGACTTTTTCTGTTCACTCAAAGTAGATGAACAGGTGGATAGCCCAAGATCTGTCCTTGGGGAGGATATTCCCTCATTGCTGTCATTTGGGGTTATTCTTGAGTAGGATCTTTAACGATAGCAATCTATTTTCTGCTTGTACACATGTATCATGCCATTCACGTTCCAGGCTCAGACTTTTCGCTTGTGTGGTTGCGTAAATGACCGTAGATCTCTTTAAGAAAGGATGAAGAAAACACGTCTGAATACATGCTGTAGTGTTTCAGGACCATTCTTCATGATGATCAGGCTTCTCTTTTGGTTGACAGGAGTTTGGCCTTAGAACTGGTATAAATCTGGAAACTGGGCAGTTGATTTCAGGCTTCTTCTCACTCATTCTTGATCCCTTTTGATTACATAGTAAGCAGTTCTCTTATTGGGGGTTCATCTTTCTTACCTCTAGAAACAGGTTCTATGAGCCACCTCAATAGATTCCTGAAAGTCAGTAGCCCCGTACCCCTACACACCACTCCTATTCTGAGGACTATCCTTTGGACCTTGCTTTTGTTTAAAAATAATTCTGTTCTCTTTGCTTCCAACATAAGTGCCGCCATCTATTTTCTAGTATGCCAGAGTTTGTCATCTCTCTGGGTACTAAGGAGGCCAGTTTTGTAACAGAATCTCCCATGATTGGCCCTAACCTCCAAAAGGCAGTCACTATTGAGTTTTCAATGTGCCAATGCCCCTCAACACCAGCACATTCTTTATCACCCTGGTAAAATATTTTCTGGCATGAGGTGATGAATTTGGTGGCTGATAAAAACTAGTTATTTGAGAAATTAGATGGCATTTATTCAGCATGTTTCCAGAAAGGGAGAGGAAGAGAGACCTTGTACATTCCACTTATTAGAAATGTTCTCTCTGTGATTGGAAAGGAATAATTCATGAGGCTTTTTCCATGACTTGAGAAAAAATTTTATAATAATATGTCATTTTATTTTCTATTCTAAGTTTAGAGAGCATCCTTCTGATTATTAATTTAGTTTCCAGATACTTTGATAATGAAGGATAGTGACCAGAATAGCAGGCATGTTGTTTTATTTTCTGAAGCTCCTTGGCAACCTGATACATTCAGATTTCTAGGCCTGAGAAGCTTGGTGCCAGCAGCAACAGGAAGCTATTCATTCAATGTAAGATAAATCTGAGCTCTCCATCCCCAGTGATTAAGCAGAAGTGAAGAACCACTTGTTATGGGTGTAGGAGAGTAGATTTTTGCATTGGAGGCAAGGAAATGATGGCTTATAAGTAGGGTTTGCCTTAGGACTGGGGCTTATGATGTTCGACAGGATTAATTTCCAGAACTGTAAGAATTACAGCTAGTCTTTGGAAAATTGTGCGCGACTGCTAAGTATTTTGTCTTCTGTTGCTAAATATTCCATTTCCTCTGCAACTTCCCTCCATGGACTCCTGGGGTTCAAATTTGACACCCCGGCAGCCTCCTGAGATGTTGCATCTGCACTGTCTGTGGATTATGCTAAACCTAAGGGACTTCTAATTATGAGGGCCTGGAGCCCAGGTGCTCTCCCAGCACTGAAGGGAGGCTTACTGCCCTGATTTCTATGGGGAGGGGTCTATGCACAATGGGAAAGGGTGGCTGTGACACTGAATATTTATTTACTATGTGGATGCAAGCAGGTGGACAACATAAATATCTTGAGAACATATTGAAATTATACATCAAGAAATACAGCAGCAATTGGTGGCTAAGAAGTAATAGCAGAAAGGCTAGGGCATAATTATCAGAGAAGATGCAAGAGTATCAGTGAGTGGAGAGGGAGTTGCTAAGAGCAGGGATGCTAGAGTCAAACAGGCCTTGATTCCATCCCAGATCCCATCAGCAGTAGCTCTGCAAAGTTAGACAACATGGGTAACAGCTTGGAGACCACATCCTCATCTGTTAATGAGAAAAACACTTTATGTGTTAATGTGATGATTAAATTAAATCACACATACCTAAGCCTTAACACAGTGCTTAAGCACTTAAAGCAATAACTATATTATCAATGGCACCAATAATCTATACTAATAAAAAGATAATATGCTAATTAGACCAGGTCAATCGGACATCTTCTGGTCGTCCAGTCCTCCTTCTGGACAAAGCCATGGTGGCAGGGGCCAAGGCAGAGGCAGTTAGGGGTGATCAGGCCAGCAGGGGAGGGTGGTTAGGGGTGATCAGGCCAGCAGGGGAGGGTGGTTAGGGGTGATCGGGCCGGCAGGGGAGGGCAGTTGGGAGCGACCAGGCCTGCAGGGGCGGGCAGTTGTAGGGGAACCAGGCCAGCAGGGAAAAGCAGTTGGGGGGGACCAGGCCTGTAGGGGAGAGCAGTTGGGGGCAACCAGGTCAGCAGGGGAGGACAGTTAGGGGCGACCAGGCTGGCAGGGGAGGGCAGTTAGGGCCGACCAGGTTGGCAAGGGAGGGCAGTTAAGGGTGATCGGGCCAGCAGGGGAGGGCAGTTGGGGGCAACCAGGCCAGCAAAGGAGGGCAGTTGGGGGCAATCGGGCCGGCAGGGGAGCAGTTAGGCATCAATCAGGCCAGCAGGCAGAAGCAGTTAGGAGCCAGCAGTCCCAGATTGTGAGAGGAATGTCCGACTGCCCATTTAGGCCCAATCCTGAAGGGTTCTTAGATTGGAGAAGGTGCAGGTTGGGCTGAGGGACACACTCCCTCCGCCCCCATGCACAAATTTTGTGTACTGAGCCTCTAATAATAATAATAATATCCAAAAGTGAAATAATTACAAAGCCTTGCAAATACCAGTCACTTCTAAATGTCAGGGTCTGATTGCACTCCTTTTTGTGTAAATATCAGTAGGTGATCTATTAGGTTTATTGTTACTTATAATCTATACTGTGTGTTTACAGATCTACCCCCACTAGCACTTTTACTTTTAAATAGGAAAAATATACATGTATATGCTATGTGACATGATGTGATATATGTTATATATGTAATATCACATACATATCAAGTCATATAGCATATACATGTATATTTCACATATATAGATAGATGTAGATATATACTACAGAAATATATATTGTAAAATTAGTAAAAATAATGACATGGCCTTTATTGGTGGGAGTCTGGCTGCCCCTGGCCCCTGGAGATATTTGCAACCTGACCATAACCTAGAATATGGGAACCTACAATAACCATAATCTGAGGCAGAGTCCCTGCCTCAGAAGAAGGGGAAAATCACAGACATGATGACGTAAACTGGGTTTTCCTACAGCACTCTTTTCTGATGGTCATGTAGTATTTTCTTAAATTCCAGTATTAGCAGAGGAATTTCCAACTCGGTGGAGCAGTTGTTTCATTCTTCACTAATTTTAGTTTCTGGAAGGTTTCTTATCATGTTTAAATCTGCAAACCCCAACTCCCTCCTTCCCCTGCATTTCACTTCCTAGTCCTGCTTTCTGTTGTAGCAACTCAGAAAAACTGTTCTTTCTTCCACTTACAGGGTGGATATTTTGTATCTTTCCTTGACTGCCCAATATTTGAACACCTCCAGTATTTAGAGATCTCACCCATTTAGTGAATCTTGTGGAGGGGGAGGCAAAGGCAGGAACATTTATTCCCCATCTCCCTTAGCTCAACTTGAAATCTGGTGCTAGTGACCGAAGGAAAGACGGGCCACAGACAATGCCCTGTAGCAGCAAGCAATGGAGAGAGAGCTTGCAGGGGTGTGTTTCTAGGCTCAGTGGTGCAGCAGAGCAGCAATGATATCCAGGGTTCAGAGCCAGGGTGATGGCAGTGCAAGCCATGAGGTCACACCTGCAGTGGGTGGCAACAGTGTGTGCTCACTGGACTGGTTTTGTGGCATGATTTAGAGTGGGATCCTGGCTGCTAATAAACCTTCCTTGTTCCTGCCCATTTTCCAAGCCTGGCTCTCCAGCCTTACCATTGATTTTGTTAGCTACTGTATAATTGACTTGTCTGCTTAAACTACTCAAAATCCATTTCTGTTGCTTCCAACCAGCAACCCTGGCTGATACAGCATGACAGTCATTCAAATAGTTGGAGATAGCTGCTGTATCTTCCATGGTTCACTATTCACTCTTCTCCAAAGATATAGGCAGTTAACTTGTAATAAAAGTAACTTAAAGGTCTCAGAAAAGTTTGTTACTATTGAATAATGCTAAAAGGTCTGGTAAATTTTATATAAACTTAAATGTGTTGTTAGTTACTAGATCTATTTATTTATGCAAATATGCATGTAACATGCAGGGAAATTTATGCCTATAGAGAAAATCTGCATGTTAGGAGAATATCTCAGAAGAGAAAATAGCTGATTTTTTTTAAAATCCTCATTTTCATTGTTCTTTTTGTTTGTTTGTTTGTTTTTAGAGAGAGAGAAGAAAGGAGAGAGAGAGAGACACCCATCTACTGCCTCTTGCAGTGCACGCACCTTGACTGAGGCCAGGATTGAACCCGCAACCTGGGTTGTGCCCTGACCAGGAATCGAATCTGCAACCTTTCAGTGTACGGGACGATGCTCCTCCCAACTGAGCTTCAGCGGCCAGGACATACAAGTGGGTTTTTATTTTTAAAGTTAAAAATATGGTTTATTTTATGACAGAATAAAACTTATTCATTGTAGTAATATTAGAAGTTACAGATAAAGCTTGTATGTTTTTTTGTTTATTTATTCCTGGCTCAAAAAAATGATGACGTGCTATACATACTATTTTTATACTTTGCCTCGTCCATATTAATAATGCATTGTAAATGTCTTCTTGTATTAAAAGCATTATCTAGTGGTATCCTCTACCTTGTTTTCAAGATCAGTTGTCAATTCTGCACTCTTCTTCCAGGGTCAGCCTATCTAAGAGAAATTTGATTCATTCAGTCACATGGAGACCTAGATCTAGAGCAAGAGATTGAACCATCTTTCCTACATCTTACCTGAGTCTCTGCCTTGAGATTTCCTTATACTGGGGCCTTTCCGAGACTGGAGAAATGTGAAAACTTAACTTTCCATGTGGTGGCATATTTTTAAGGACTTTAGACATTATCTAATAAAATGACAGAGTCCCATAGTTTGGAAAATTTGATGTAATTTTTTAAATTTGGGGTTTACAAAATCAGTCCCAAGGAGCCTTACAAAGTATTCATAGATATCACATCTAAACACAGTTGACTCAATATATGTTCTGTACATGTTCAACTATACTGCATTAGCAACATATGCTTTGGTTGATTTCAAAGCTATTCTTATGATACCATATACAAATTGAAATGAGGTTTAAAATAGTATAGAGCCAACCAAAATTATCTTTGTGTGAGAGGGAGAAGGTATCAATGAATTTTAAAAATTAACTTTTGTCTACATCAATAGGCTAAATCTCAACTGTGAATATTTTTTTTATCTCTCCCAGACTATTCCTACTTATTTTTAATAATAATATGGTTTTTAAAATATTATTCTTTGCATTCTCAGAAATATCTGTAAATTGTGTAGGAACTTTTGTAAACACAAATGACATCTGGAGCTGAAAGTTGAAATGAACTATATCTATACAGATGCTAAAGTTATGAAGAATATATAAAATTGTTTTTGAAATACTTATAAAAATCTTTTATATAATTTCACTTAGACTTTGAATAAATCATTTTTATTTTTGGAATACACACATATCATTTATTATCTGAAAATTAGTTATTGTTGTTGATAAAATCAAAGTAAAGTGTGGACAGTATCTATAGAAACAAAGAATAAAGTAAATTTGGAAGCAATATTGGAATGACCAAAGCTGTGTTGCTTGATGGAAGGCCATGTTTGGAAGAAAGCCATATTTTGAAGTCCTATTTTTATGAAAAGCCATATTTTGACAAATACTAAAGCATCATTCTGGATTTTGCCTTATTAACAGCAGTGATGTCCAGGGCAGCAAACAAGAAAATCTATAAGAGAGATGTTGAAAAAAAATGAAAAGCTTTCCCTCACAATGAAACCTTTTCTTTTAGGAACCATGTTAATATCTCAAATAGTTGTATTCTAGTAGTTTGGCTTTAGGTGTCCATTTCTTCCAGGAGAGATTCTTTTGACCTAAGTACTATTTGCAGAAATGCTTACAGGGATCTGCCATATATGTCACTGCTTTAAAGTAATGCTTACCATGTGGTACTTATCTCCAAGTTATTGCTAAGGTCCATCTCTTTCACTTTAGCAATTGTTTGGGTAGGTAGTGAGAGGATTCTATTTCTAATTTTAGAGGTGTGACAAGTTAGGAGAGAGAAAATTTTAATTGATTTGTCAAAGGTCAGGAAGCAAGTCAAAGGCAGGTCTTGGCCCAGTGCTCTAATTTTCTGAAATCAGCTCAGTGTTCTTAATCATATATATGTGTTGATCAATTAAAATTTTTAAAAATATTTTTGTTGATTTTAGAGAGGGAGAGAGAGATAGAAACATCAATGATGAGAGAGAATCATTGATTGGCTGCCTCCTGCTTGCCACCTACTGGGGATCGAGCCCACAACCTGGGCATGTGCCCATGACCAGAATCGAGCCCTGGGCCCTTCAGTCCGCAGGCAGATGCTCTATCCACTGAGCCAAACCGGATAGGGCAATCAATTAATATTTTTACTCCTCTATTTGGCATTACTCACTCTGGCTTTGAAATCAGACAAGTAAGCAGAAAAATAACACAGGTGATATGCAAAAAAATTTTTGTTTTTAATGGAGAACCTACTTTCTGAGTCAGGTAGGTGAAAGAAGTCATTGTCATGTACTTGATTTACAAACATGAATACCCTACCATCCAGCAACTAAAATATAAACATTGGCCAATGTGCTCAAGATCCTACTCCAGCATTATGGCCAACAAGGTACTGGAGGTTCAACATTTTTAATGTCATATTTACAAGGCCTCTGATAAGTCCCATAGCATCCTCTTCCCTGTCCCTAACTCTTTGCCGGCAAATTTCTGTCATTTGCTCAGTTCACTTTTAAAATTCCTCTCATTTAGGAATAATCATTTGTCTTCCATAATTAGTGATGACCTCATAGAAATAGTCCTGTTTAAGTTGGCACATCATAAACTATGGAAAATGGTAATTAGAGGTGTGTCTCCAAAATGCAGGGTTTGATACATTGCAGTAGAGAAACTGGAGATATATTAAGTAAAAATGGGGAAGAAAAAGGGGAGAAGTTGGAGGTACTAAAGAATAGCTTTCCATTTTCAGAGCCCTGCTTGCTCATTTTCACTGAGAATGAGGACTGTAAGTACAGTGACTGTGGATTCAGGTGAAGATGGAAAATACAGTTTCAACTGATCAAAGCCTGCTTCCTGGCTAGGATTCTGGGAGGCCCTGGAAGAGGAACAATGAATGTGTATTCAGGCCTTGAATCCCAATATAGCTTTAGAACTGCAAGTGAGTGGTTTTTCAGTACAGTATTCCCCCCTTATTTGTGGTTTCACCTTCTGTGGATTCAGTTACCTGAGGTTAACTGGGGTCTAAAAATATTAAATGGAAAACTCCAGAAATAAACAATTCATAAGATTTAAATTGGGTGCTGTTTTGAGTATCATGATGAAATCTCACACCCTCCAGCTCTGTTTCTCTCAGGAAGTAAATTATCCTTTTGTTCAGTAGATCTACCTATTAGTCACTTTACCTCCTCAGTTATCATATTGACTGATGCAATATCACAATGCCTGTGTTGTCCACCTCACTTCATCTCACATGTAGACAAAAAGGGTGAGTACAATACAATAAGATATTTTGAGTGAGAGACCACATTCACATTACTTGAATTACAGTATATTATTATAACTCTTCTATCTTATTATTAGTTACTAGAGGCCAGGTGCATGAAAATTCATGCACTGGAGGGGGGGGTCCCTCAGCCCGGTCTGCCCCCTCTCACAGTCTGGGAGCCCTCAGAGGCAGGAGGAAACCCAGCGATCAGGGGAAGGCAACGCCCCATCACACCTCTGCTGCTGCCACTGCCAGCAGCGCAAGCCTTGGGCGGCCCTGGTTACCTGAGCCTTGGGTGGCCCTGGGCGGCTGGGCAGCCACCATCTGAGGCTTGCTTGTGCCTTGGGCCAGCCCTGGGTGGCTGGGGGGCTGAGGGGACTGGGGGTCTTCTGCTTTGCCGCATGCCTGCCGCCCCGGCGGGGCTGAGGGGACTGGGCACCGCCATCTTGTGACTGTGGGTGCCCCCATCTTTGAGGGCATGACAGTCAATTAGCATATTCCCTCATTATTGGCTGTGGACACCACCATCTTTTAGGGCAAGGCAGTCAATTAGCATATTCCCTCCTTATTGGCTGTGGGCACCACCATCTTTGCAATGGTGTAAGGGTCAATTAGCATATTATTAGATAAGATTGTTGTTAAGTTTTTATTGTGCCTAATTTATAAATTACATTTATTGTAGATGTGCATATATAGGAAAAGACATCATATATATAGGGTCTGGTACTATTTGTGATTTCAGGCATCCACTGGGCATCTTGGAACATATCCCCTGCAGATGAGGGGGAACTATTTTACTTCTGCAAAAGTGATTTCACTAGTTTCTAATGAAATGGCTTGGTAAGAAAAATTAAAATGTGTTATTTTCATGTCAACATTCATACAATGGCCCCCATACTATCACTCTGGTCCATATTCTCCAATGTGCTCTCTTTATTCCATATAATTATAGCTAGCCATAGCCATGATTTTCCTTTTTTGTGCATTAACTATTCATACTCCTCTTGGATCCACAGAACCTAATATATCCAACCATGTCAATGTTGCCACTTCTCTTCACCATCCTTACTTTTTGGTAAGACACAGAAATTTCACTTTTGAAGTATATTCCTCCCAGTCATTAATTAAAAAGTTAAACAGCCCTGACTGGTTTTTCGTGGTGGTTAGAATGTTGGCCCTCGGAAGGAAGGGTCCGTGTTTGATTCCGGGTCAAGGGCACATACTCAGTTGCAGGCTCCATCCTAGGCCCTGTGTGGGAGACAACCAACTGATGTGTCTCTCTTACATCGAAGTCTCTCTCTCTCTCTCTTTCTCTCTCTCTCTTCCCTACCCTTCATTCTCTCTAAAATAATCAATGGAAAACATATCCTCAGGTGAGAAATAAAAAAAGGTTAAACAAAAGTGCATGTATTTCTGAAATGTATGAACACTTTTTTTTGAGGGAGGAGATGCTTTTTAATTTTTTTATTCTTTATTGGTTAAAGTATAACATATGTCTCCTTTTTCCCCATTGATCTCTCCTTGGCCACTCCCACCCCCCAGTGAACACTTTTATTATATCTGTTTTCAAAACTACCCAGCTCTCCACTCACTACTTTTGCCTTTTTCAATTAAATATAAAAAATTAAATTCAATAGTAAATACAGTTAGTGAGGGAAGATTTGGTAGAAAAAAATATAAAAATGTGAAATGAGAGACTAAACTGGTCATGTCACTTTGCAGTTCACTGTGTTGCCTCTCCTCTAAGCCTTTTGTAAATATACTCTTCATATTTACAACATCCTTTCTCATTTTGCCTTCACTTGGTTTATTTCTATTGTTTTTTTCTATGCTCCACCCTCACCTTGCACAGCCCATGGCTGTGTGATGTTCTTCTTTAAATGGTTCTGGACACTCGGAACTATGCACCATTTTAGCCCCTGTCACAATATTAATGTTGTCACTACACTGGGGATTATTTGAGAACAGTAATAATGTGTTTGCATGTTCTTATTGTTAAATCTTACAGTCTGCTCTAGGAAATTCAATAAGCATTTGCAGGCAAGAAGGAAGGAAGGCAGACGGAGAGAAAGGAAGGAGGAGAGGAGGAAGGGTAGAAGAAAAGAAAATGCAGTTTTCAAGTGATTAATGAACATTAAGTAATGGCATTTGTCCTTCAGATTTTAACTCCATAGTTCTGTGCCTAGTCATATTATTTTATTGGTTCATAGAAACACAGCTGGAGGCTGGTGGATAAAGCACTTGCCTAGTCTAAACACATCCACAGAAAGTAAAACATTTTTATTTTTGTGTTAAAAATAATTTGGTGACCTACCTCATTTTATTGTTCTTTACAGATATTGTGCTTTCATCAACATTGAGGCAGACCCTCCACCAGCAAAGATTATGACTCACGGAAGGCTCAGATGATATTTAGCATTTTTTTTAGCGATAAAGTATTTTAAATTAAGGTATGTACATTGCATAGACATAATGATATTGCACACTTAATAGATTATAGGACAGTGTAAATGTGACTTTTATATGGGGAAACAAAAAAATTATGTGACTTGCTTTATTGCAATATTCACTTTATTGTGATGCTTGGATTACTGCAGTGGTCTGGACCAAACCCACAATATCTCCAAGGTGTGCTTGCAGTTGCTAAGACAATGATGATAAGGCATGAGATGAATCAGTGTGAAATCCTGATCCTGAGACAGAGAGAGAATGGCTGGCCCACCAAACACCTCCCTTGCTATAGTGCTGTACACAAGCATATGTTTAATAATCGCCTTTTGATGGTGATGGTGATGACGATCAATGGGCAATAATTACCACACTTTTTTCTTTCCATTTCACATACACACATTCCCTTGAGTCTAGGGGCAGTTTGGATTAACTCCTATACTACCTCATTTAACGCAGATTATAAATAAATAAATAAACTCTCTCAAGAAAATTGGAAGCAGTAAGTGGCTTCCGTTTTTTACTTGTGTGGAATCGCACATAAATGCCCTATTTCTGTGAAAATGCCAATTATTTGTGATTGATAATGCTAACACAAACTCTTCACCAGATTATGTATTTCTATGAATTTCAAAATGAGGGTCAGTACTATCTGCTTTGTAACCATGACTGAGATGATATGTGGCTAGATTTCTTTTTAAAATATATATATATATACTTTTTTATTGATATCAGAAAGGAAGGGAGAGGGAGAGATAGAAACATCAATGATGACAGAGAATCATTAATCAGTTGCCTCCTGCAGGCCCCCTACTGGGGATCTAGTCTGCAACCCCAGCATGTGCCCTGACCACCTTGACCTCCTCTTCATAGGTCGATGCTCAACTGAGCCAGGAGGGCCTGGCGATTGGTGGCTTGATTTCTAAAGATCCTAAGGATTTCGTGTAAACACCTAGTCCCAGCACAGCTCCCAGCTCCATTCTTCAGCCTTCCTGTTTCCTTGTGCACATCTTTCAGATTGCCAGGACATACTTCATCTGCGTCTTGTGCCCTGTCAACTTTTAATGGTTCTAATTGCCCAACTAGCTGCTCTTGTGTGATCATGAGACCCTTTTAACATTTTACTTTTCCCCTTACGAAAATGTATCCAGGTTTCTGGGATGTGACCTTCAGCTTCTTTCATAAACACGCAGGCAGAGAATCCATCCAGGCTCCCAGCCAGGGCCGCCTCATCTGTCACCCACTTCCCTCTCCTCCCCTAATGGCCCGATGGAGGCCTTGCTCGGTTGTGTGCTTTTAATGTCATAAAGGAAGCTTGTCCTCTGATTTGGTCATTTCTTTGCCTCTTGTTCTCCCCTGGGTCCTTTTAGAGTTCCCTTCCAAGTAGAGTGGATTTGATTTTTCCATTCTTTTAAAAATGTTGGATCTTGAACAGGGAGGGGGAGCATTTCTTTGCGGCATCATTCTAGAAATTACTTTTCCACTTTGATCTTGTAAAATGCTAAACAAATGTACCACTTATTAGTGGGACTGGCATTCTGGGCGAAGCTGCTGCGTTTTTAAAAACCGCTTCCCTGCTCTTTACCCCGACCTTAATTCAGTGGCTCGTCTCCTTCTGAATTGTATTTTATTTTCTGTCTTTCTAAATGGCCGTGTTGTCTCTAAACACCTCTCTCTTCTATTTGGGATTCAACCATATGCTTAATGAGATTTAATCACTGCTTTCCATAGTCTCTCTTTCCTTTGCGTCCTGGATATTATTTAATCCTAAACCCGGCATTCTCTCCTCCCTTTGCGGGTTGATGTAGTCATGACATGAGAAAGCAGCGTTGCACGGGTGCAGCCCTACTCCCTCCACTTGCTGTAATCTTGTCCTGTGCGCAGGTAATTAAACCCTCCCGCCGTCACTGCCTGCCCTTTTCTTGCTCTGTGTGTGCCACTGCATAGTGCATTTCTGCCCAGACCGCCCACAGCATTACTATTATCACATTTTTAACCTATTTATACGACATCGCTCCTGTCCTTCATCACAGCTGCTTTAGGAAACTGCATCCGCAAATGTTCCCTGTCAACAACGCGGCCTATCTTTTCCTTTCTGTGGAATCTCACACATCTGGGTGCCTAACCCCGAGCGGCCATGAAAAGGTGTACAGAAACCCGAGGATTCGTGCGCACACGTCCACGAGGTCTTGTACCACAATCACGGACCAGGGCAGGTGAGCAGTGACACGTGGTGGCCAGGAAATGATCAGGGTACACGCACTCCTCGCACGGGGGCTGGTGACCTTTGAAAACGGCCGCATATTTTAAAAAGAAGCAGAGCCCTGCGTCTAAAGGACGTTTTGAAAACCCAGGAGCAGCCTCGGGATTGTTTGCTGCCACTGCTTCTAGGCAACAGGCAGGAGATGTTTACAATCTGGGCTCGCCCCTGCCCCCACCTCCAGGCGCTTTTCATCCGCTGCCGCGGCGCTGATGGAACTACCAGGCCCCGAGCCTGCCGGCGCCCCTCCTCCACCCGCTTCCCTCTCCCAGCCCGGCAGCGGGGGCCTCGCGAGCTAATCACCCCCTTTGCCACCACGCTCGTTTGCGGGAGTTAATGTCATGTTCAGCGAGGACAGTGCTGCAGGGAGAGGAGAAGATTTGATTTCTCGTTTTACCTGTGAGAGAAACAGCACCAGGAAGAAGGTGCCTCCTTTGTCCTTGACGCTGCGCTCCAATGTCACTCCCCTTCTGCAGCCTCAGGGCAGCCAGGGAAGTGGGGGGGTCAAATCCCCCGGAGGAGAGGAGAACTCAGAATAGGGACCCCGTGACCCCAGTTTCACACACACAAAAAGTTTTTCCTCAAAGGGTATGCTCACGTTTTCCAAAAGGATAATCAAACAGAAAGGAATGTGATTTTAAGTTCCTTTAAAAAACACACACATGCAACCTACATCTGTTTGAGAAATGGAGGGTGGGCAATTTAAATCAAAACCCAACAATAATAGAAAGTCACATTCTAAAGGTAACTGAATCCCGGCCTCGGGAAACAAGCTTTGTTTTAATTTTTCTTTCAGCTTGTGGAAAGCAAGAAGATATTTGAAAAAGAAAGGAAAGACGTGCATGGCAGAATTAGGGAAAGAAAGATTGAGGACTGAGAGGGACTCTTAGGCCTGGTTACTGTTCTAGTTGCCAGGAAACCTCCTCCACCTGGTTTTGATAGCACAGGGCTGGCTGGGGCTGGCCAAGTAGAAGAACGCTGAATTTCGAACATGTCAGCTGGACAGCGGCTGGGGAACAATCTTCCAGCATTAGAGGCCTCCAATTCTTCATCTCTCAGGGCCCTTTCCTTCCCACATTCACTGATTAGCAATTCCCTAGTATGTGGTGCGTATTCTAATAGAGCCATCTTCCAGTCTGCTTGTTATGAATCCAGACACGGGGACTGGTGCCTGTGTTCCCATCCTACACTATTGCTTCTCTATCAGGTAAATGCTCTTCTGGGCTTCCGTTTCTTCATTGGTAAAGTGGGGACCATATCCTATAGGACTGTAATAATGTTTTAATGAGATAATAAGCATAAGTCACTGCCAGGAAGATAGTAAGCGCTCAAGAAATGTTGGCTATTAGAATTAATATCCTTTTTGATGAATAAAAGTAAAGAATTGGCAATTAAAATGCATCTTCATGTTATTTGCTATCATAGCATCACCAACAAAATTTGGTTATCATTCAATATTACTGGGCCTGACATTTTCCAAATTCTGTCAAAATTCAACCTAAAACTTAAATTTTAAAAAACTGAGCTTAAATGTAGACATCTATGTTCTTTAATGAGGTCAAGTTGGCACATTTACCATTCATATGCGTATGAATCCTTGTTTCCTTCAAACTCTTTAAAGAATGTTAATAACTAACACTTGCATGGTATAAAATGCTTTAATGAATGTGGTATTTGATCTTCCACCCAGCTCTTAAACTATATGGTGATTATTTCCAGTTTAGAGAACAGGGATTAGGCTCACAGGGGTCCAATGACTTTTCTGATTTTTACAGCGATCAAGTGATGAAGCTGAAGCCTTACAAGTCTTACGATTTTAAATTCTATGCTTTTCTCACTATGTACTTGTGTTTCTGCTATGGATGTGGGGCACTGAGTGGGGGGTAGACGGGAAAGATGAAGAGAATGAATGAGGAGGCAAGAGAGAGAAAGAAGGAAATAAGTGTGCAAAAGAGTAAGTTACTTACATTTGTATCCTGCAGTTTTAGGAATATGATGCCAAGAGGAAACCACCACAACCCCTAATATCTATGAGGTGTTTAGTATCAGGCATTAATTTCATTTGATGACTCATAAGGAAAAGGCATGACCTTAATTCCTGGCCCTTTACCCCCCAAACCAGGTACAAACATAAGTCTCTATCTTTTCTGTCTATCTGAATTCCTCTTATATTTTAAAACTTTATTCCACAATTCAGGCAAAGCTTTATAAGGAGAACAAAGCAAGAGTTTGGCTCAAAATAAAACCTGTTTGGTTAAGGCCATCGATCATACAGAGTATGTAACACCTGTATTTCAGAGCCAATCCAGGATACCATTTCTTTTTAATTTAGAAGTGTTGACTTCAATCTAAAGGCTTTATTTGACCTGGACCCTTGTTACCTTAGAGATCAGCTGTCTTAATTTACACCCTCATGGCAACTGAGAGCTACAAGAAGCTTTTGGTCATAATTTTTAACTGCCAGTGTGTGTGTGTGTGTGTGTGTGTGTGTGTGTGTGTGTGTAGGAGAGAGAGAAGAGAGAGAGAGAAGAGAAGAGAAGAGAAGAGAGGTGATATTTCAGTAGAAGAGATGGGTTAAAATTTGACCCACCATTCTTCTTGAAGACTTCCAAGGAATAGGGATTTTTGATGATATCTAACCTCACCAGGAAAGGAAACTGAGCTAAATCTAGTTTAAATGTCCTGTTTTGAAAATGAGTGGGATTTTTCCCCCTCTAATTTTAAGAGTTCCATTAGATTTTTCTCTCTTAAGCATATTAATTAATATGATACTGACAAAGAGTGAAGAAACATGTCCTCATTAAGACAGAAGTTATGAGAGAGAGCGCTGACAGTGCTGGGATTAAGGGAAAATAATATCTAGCAGGGACACCAATGGGCTTAGCAGAAAAGAATCACGTGTGAAGCCCTGAAACCAGGGATGTGATGAGAACTGAGTAGGACCAGATGATGTAGGACCACAGGAATCACAAAAACAGGCTTAGGAGGCATTATGAGGGATTTAGGATAATTTTTAAAGAATATGTGTTTTTGGTATGTGACTTGATGCTCATTGCATTTATAGGCCTAGAATTTACTGATATTATTTTATATTAATTTAACAACTTTCTAGAAAGCTGTCTGTAAGAATATGCAATTTGCATGCAGAGCAGTTCAAGGACATTATTTCCCTAGTTGGTAGAATGAATCAATTGTTATTCTGCTAAAAAAGACCTTGCTCCTATGTGGACAGGTTGTTTCTGCTTATAAGGTCATAGTACAGTTACATCCCATCCTTAGAAACCAAGCTAGTGACATCCCCTGCACAGGTTGAAAACCAGAGGTTTAATCTCTGAGGAATCTGTGCCAAAGAAACACAAAGCTGGAGGTAGAGAGCCATGCTGAAAACAGGGTGATAAAGTGAGAATCTACATTCTGAATGGTGAGGCTCCATACTTGAATCTAAGAAGAGTAGCAGCCAGGCTATATATCTCAGGTAGGAAAGTAAACCATTCCTCTTGGTAGAAGACATTCTAGAATTAGTGAGCATTTCAGATCCTCTGTACAATGATTCCAGCCTGATCGCCTTACATTGCAGAGATCCAGTAACCAAGCCCAGTCTATGGATGCAGAACATGCAACCAGCTTCTTAGCATTCAAACTAAAATATGAGTTTAGTTGGAATGCTAAGCACCTCAGAGATATGAAGAAAAAAAGTCCCATAACATGGAAGATAGAGCTCAAATAAACTGATGTCAGAAGAACTTCAAAGAAACATTAAACAATTTAGAGAGCAGAAATTTTTAAAAAATTATAATTAATGTCTTCAGATAAATTGTGAGGCTGCTGAAACCTTGAAATAAGAAGAGGAGGCTGTAAAAAAAAGAGAAAAGAATACAAGAGTGCTCTTGGAAATAACAGAAACTGCAAAGCATCCATCTGAAGGATTCAATTATGAAATTGAGCAAATCTCCCCACAAGTGCAAAAAGATATATAAAATAGGAAGAGAGATAGTAAAAGTTCCCTGTGCCTGGCCACCATGCTCAGTGGTTGAGCATGAACCAAGAGGGCATGGTTCGATTTCTGGTCAGAGCACATTACCAGGTTATTGGCTTGATCCCCAGTGTGGAGCATATAGGAAGAGGAAGCCAATCAATAATTCTATCTCATCATTAATGTTTCTATCTCTCTTTCCCTCTCCATTCCTCTCTGAAATCTATCTATCTATCTATCTATCTACCTATCTATCTATCTTCACTGTAGATTAACAATCAAAATATATCAGACTTCTCAAAACTAACTCTGGAAACTAGAAAAAAAAGGTAGAAATGTCTTCAAAATTCTGAAGGAAATCCTTCTGAGAGAATATATAGAATTCTCATACCCAGTTGAACTCTCAATCAAATCTACACTAATAAAAGACAAACATGCAAATTGACTGTACCTTCGCTACACCTTAAGCCACGCCCACAAGCCTATCAGAGTGACTATATGCAAATTGACCCAACCAAGATGGCGGCCGGCAGCCACGGAGCTGGAGCAAGCAGGAGGCTTAGTTGCCCCAATGATGGAGGAAGCCAAGCTTCCGCCTGCTGCTCACAGCTCTGAGCTTCACTCAAAGCAACAAAGTTTCAATTATAGAAGTTAAACAAACCCCAGATACCTGCTTTCAGGGCCATAGCCACGGAACTGGAGTGAGCAAGAAGCCAAGCTTCCCTGCCACGGCCAGCTCTGAGCTCCACTCAAAGCAACAAAGTTTCAATTATAGAAGTTAAACAAACCCCAGATACCTGCTTTCAGGGCCATAGCCACGGAACTGGAGTGAGCAAGAAGCCAAGCTTCCCTGCCACGGCCAGCTCTGAGCTCCACTCAAAGCAACAAAGTTTCAATTATAGAAGTTAAACAAACCCCAGATACCTGCTTTCAGGGCCATAGCCACGGAACTGGAGTGAGCAAGAAGCCAAGCTTCCCTGCCACGGCCAGCTCTGAGCTCCACTCAAAGCAACAAAGTTTCAATTATAGAAGTTAAACAAACCCCAGATACCTGCTTTC
The DNA here is from genome assembly GCF_000412655.1 of Myotis brandtii. Classification (NCBI taxonomy): domain Eukaryota; kingdom Metazoa; phylum Chordata; class Mammalia; order Chiroptera; family Vespertilionidae; genus Myotis; species Myotis brandtii. The sequence continues at coordinate 6,208,171 of NW_005364596.1, forward strand.
AGGGCCATAGCCACGGAACTGGAGTGAGCAAGAAGCCAAGCTTCCCTGCCACGGCCAGCTCTGAGCTCCACTCAAAGCAACAAAGTTTCAATTATAGAAGTTAAACAAACCCCAGATACCTGCTTTCAGGGCCATAGCCACGGAACTGGAGTGAGCAAGAAGCCAAGCTTCCCTGCCACGGCCAGCTCTGAGCTCCACTCAAAGCAACAAAGTTTCAATTATAGAAGTTAAACAAACCCCAGATACCTGCTTTCAGGGCCATAGCCACGGAACTGGAGTGAGCAAGAAGCCAAGCTTCCCTGCCACGGCCAGCTCTGAGCTCCACTCAAAGCAACAAAGTTTCAATTATAGAAGTTAAACAAACCCCAGATACCTGCTTTCAGGGCCATAGCCACGGAACTGGAGTGAGCAAGAAGCCAAGCTTCCCTGCCACGGCCAGCTCAGGGTCCCAAACTGCGGGAGGGCACAGGCCGGGCTGAAGGACCCCCCCCCCCAAGTGCAAAAATTTTTGTGCACCTGGTCTCTAGTATAAGTATAATAAAGACAACATCAGACATACAAGTCCTTAAGAAATTTGCCTGTCCTTCGCTCTTTCTCAGGGGATTACTAGAATGTGTGTTCACCGAGAGAAAGGTGTAAAAAAAGTGGGAGGCAGATCTGTGGTCCATGAAACTGGGAGGAATCCGTAAGAAGGGAAAGGTATGGAGAGAAAAGAAAAACCCAGGGAAAATCTGTAGATGTAAAGGAAAGCAAGTGATATATATTATTATGCAGATGAGCTATGATATTTACATAGTGTTAATAACGTTAAAATTTAATATTATTGTAACCAAAAATTATCAGATGGCTATAGGGAAGTTGCTATGAAGAGAGGTATGCATGTAAATGCATAAAGAAGAGCTGGAGACAGTATAAAGAAGATAGATTTTTATCTTTCAGAGTAAGTCAATAGATAATATCTAAAACTGCAAAATCAAGAAATTTCTCAACATCTATTTAGTCATATGGAAGACAATACCAAAAGAGACAGTTACAATGATTGAAAGCAGTTGCCTCTAAGGAGTTGCGAAGCTGCTATTTTCATTTTGATATTGTTGTAAACCTTGTGCGACTATTTGTCTTTTTGTATTTACAAATTTGATGGGGGAAATTTGAAGCAGGAGATTGCCATACTACTAGAATGAATAGTGAGGAGAGGAATCATAGGACAAGAGGATGCATATAGATCTAGTTAGTCCTCAATATAAACCTAGAAAAGTTCCCAGAAAACTATTAAAACAAAGAAGGCAATATTAAGTAGTATCTGTAAAGTATGATAATATGTCAGGTACTTAGTTTAATATTTGAACATATCCTGGAAGGTGAAAAAAGGATTAAAAGGGTGAAAAGTAACATAAAATTATCATGAATGCCTTTATGTCTTCACAAACTGTTCATAATTATTTCATAAAACCTGACTGCTACATTTTGCTTGAACAGAAAATTAAAAAGTATTAGTAGCTGATTGATAATCAAAGTGTTTGAAATATTTACTGAGAAAAATAACCTTCTGAATTTCCCCCATAATGTTGAAAATGTTCTGTCTATTAAGGATTGCCAACTCAATATTGTGGTGGCCATGTTTTGATCCACATGGAGTCCACAGTTGCAGCCAATATAACAAAGAAACTATACATCAGTTCATAAAAATACTTATAAAAAACAGATATATTACTTACAAAGGAAGGAAAGTTTCAAATTACAGATTTGTTCTGATAGAACAAATAACAGCATATAGAAGTCTGATAACTTTATTCGGTGTGAATCAGAAAGGGTTTATATTCTCTTCCTGAAACCTCAGCAGTCAGGTCTTCTATTTTTTGACATCTAGTCAGTACCTGGTATATGGTGGTCTCTCAATATCTTCTAAATGAATGATTAAATAAGTAAATAAAATTTTGAAAGATATTTTGAGAAGTCTAGAAACACAATGAAATTAAATCAGAGAGAAAAGGACCTATTTTATTTTAAAAGACGTAAGTCATAGAGATTCTATAGTTCATTCTGGTCTCTTAAAAGTCTCACTATCTTGTTTATCAGTTTATTTTGTTCATTAGGTTCCACATATGAGTGAGATCATGTGATATTTGTCTTTCTCTGACTGGCTTATTTTACTCAGCATACTCTCCAGGTCCCTCCATGCTGTCTCAAAGGGTAAAGAGCTTTCTTTTTTTACAGTTGCATAGTATTCCATTGTGTAAATGTACCACAGCTTTTTTACCCACTCATCTACTGATAGTAACTTGGGCTGTTTCCAGATCTTAACTATTGTAAATAACACTGCTATGAACATATGAGTGCATATATTCTTTCTGATTGGTGTTTCAAAATTAACTGACAGACAAAATAGGTCCAGAGACATGGAAGCATGGAACAGATTGATGAATCTCAGAGGGAAGAGGGGAAGGCTGGGGGGCGGGGGAAGAGATTAAGCAAAGAACCTATATGCATATATGCATAACCCATGGACACAAACAATGATGCAGAGAAGGCTTGAGGATTGGCAGGAGCAGGATGGAGGGGGTTGATGCGGGTAGAGAAGGGGGACATAGGTAATACTTTCAACAATAAAGATGAAATTTTTAAAAAGTCTCACTATCATAAAATGTCTATTTATATCTAAATTAGACTGCTAGTTTCAGAGTTTAAGATCATTTCCTCTTGCTTACCCACTCATTTTTAGATATGGAAAGTCTCCTAGCAGAATGGATCATGGGAGGCCTAAAAACTGGGCAAACTAGGGGTGTGCTAGGTTTGAAATGATTTCACCCAGAGATTGTGCTGAGATTTTTCTAACTTCTGGAATCTGGTGAGGAGTTAAGCACATATCCAGAGTTTCAACAATAGCTAAAAATAGCCAGGGGTTACAAAACCCTCAAGTGACAAACCAAGTCTGCTTGAAGGATGTGCCAGCTTCTCAGTCAGATTAGGTAGTATCCAAGGGGAAAGGTTGCTTCATGGGAACTTGAGGGTCAGGGGGCTTGGCGTGCCTCTCTGACTGGGCATGCCAGTGTTTTGCCTGCCTTGTGTAGTTGTCTACGTGTAGTAAATTACATATCTTTCACCTGCATTAAGTGAACTTATATCCCTTGCCTGTATGTGTTGGTGTCTTCCTGTCAATCACAGAATCATCACCTTTTTGACAACCATGGAATCCTCTGATTCACATATGTGAAGACCATTGTACATTTCAACTTTCTCTTCTGTGGCTGTGTAATACCATTTTTTTAATGAGAGATTTTCAAGCCATCTAACCCCCATTGCTTCCACATACCTGCCACTAATGTGTTCAAGCTTATAGAAATTCTTGATTTTATTCTTAACATTTTTAACCACATGTTCTCTTCTTGCTCAGTATATTGCAGTAGAAAGTGCATGATCTTGCACATCAGATACCCATGTTCAGATCCTAGTTTTGCCATATATTCTTGATTCTTTTGAAGATATTTCACCTCTGAGCCTAATTTTTAAATGAAAATCATGATAAATTAGAGAATAATCTACAATGCAGTTGTGAGAATTATTATGATATGTAAAATGTGTTGAGAGGAATATCATTGGATATGTAACAAATATTCAAGTATTACTGGATATTTTTCTTTTATGTGTTTATCATAATATGATAGATCTTAATATCTCAATATCATGCAAATTATTTATTCTTATATCTTTACCCAAGGATTTAATGTTCAATGATAAAAATAAGGCATGGTAATTTACCGTAGAGGTTGAGAAATGGTCTTACTGAGAAGTATTGAAAAGAACTCTATAGCTGTCTTTCCATTTGTGATACTTTTATATGTGACAGTTTAGCTAAGCTGAAGCATATTTCCCAGAATTCTCTTCCTTGTATGGTTCTAAGTTAGGGTTGGCTATAGGAAAGTTTATGCAGGATCAGGAAGATGGAAGTGAAGCAGCAGTTATGCTTGGAAGGTTAGTGCGGGACCCCACACATGGCTGCAGCCTACATGTATTGTAGCGGATCTACAGAGACACTTGGTTGATGTCCAGCAGCAGCGTGGTCTGCAGCTCCTTCTGCTCTCATGAGATGGTCTCAGCTTCTCTGAGACCTGGGCCAGCACATATACGACTTTGAGGTCAAATGTGTCAGCTTTATATGCAGGTCACCATTTGGTCAGATTTAGATGCAATGAGTGATAGCTGTGGGCAGTTTCCAACTAGTCTTGTGGGTTCCTGTTTATTCTTTCAGATTCCAATTTGTCTTTGCGTTCACCCATGTCATGCCCAGATTTTTATCTTAAGTGGATGCCCTGCTTACATTTCATGACTTCAACCTCCTCCAGACACAGACGCAACAGTTTTTCATAGCTGTCATTACCAGCTCCCACAAGTCAGTCAGTTCTATAAATCCCTTATTTCTTATCATAGTTGCCCCATGTGCCTGCTTGAATCCTAACTGGTATACCATAGACTTACCTTTCTCCCAAATAGTCATTTTTTGCATTTGTAATTAAAGAATTAATCTTCTTTAATCATTCCACAGCCAATATAATGTGAACTACAAAAGCATTGCTTGTGTTCAATTCTTATATCTATCATCCTCCGCCCCCCAGCCTTTAGATACTTCAGAATTATTGAATCCTTATTATTTTCCAGAGGCTATGCTAAGTAGCTTACATGATCTCATTTATTCTTCATAAAAGACCCATAAGTTAGGTTACTATTACTATTAAATGAGATAAGAAAATCTCAGAGATGACCTGAGTTTCATATTGCTTTGTGCTACTGAAACATAGTTGGTGGGACATTTAAAAGTCAACACAAAAGTAGTGGGATATTCCAAATTGCAGAAAGAACAAAAATAAGGAATTCGGAAGAATATCAGTGAGTAATGAATCTTTATTTGATCAAATGTCTCACATACAGATAGAAAATAGTAGGGGTGAGTGTCTAGAATCTGAGTGTGAACTTTCTACTGCCACCCATTTAGCATTATACTCTTTGAATCAATTTGTCATTTTTTACAAAAGCCTGCTAGAATTTTGATTGGGGTTATATTGAATATATTGATCCATTGGGGGAGAATTGACACAAAAATACTTGGACCTTTCAGTCTATAAATCTGCCATATTTCTCCATTTGTTTCCATCTTCTTTACTTTCTCTCAACAAGTGTTAACTAGTATACCTTTTAAGTATAGAGGATTACACATCTTTTGTTAAATTTATTCTAAATATTTTATTCTTATCATTTGAATTAGAAATTAGGTGATTTGAATAAGTAAACAAAACACATGATGATGGGATTAAGCTAGAAAAGAGTTATTTATTAGTGGCAATATTTCCAAGTTGAATAGCTCCTTTGTAACCCTCTTATGGTGATATAAATATATTGACCAAAATGTAGATAAGTGTTAATCATTGTACCCTAAATAAGTGCATCATTAGATGGTACTCCAAATTTAGAATGTCTTCCATTATTTCTAGTGAGTCACTGGATTTTGGTGCTGGATGACAGAGTAAAAATTATCAAATGTTAATGGGGACAATGAGAAAATTGGTTCCATAAGTGATTCAACTAAGATTGTCAAGGTTGTCAACCAAGTGAATGACCTAAATGGGGTTCTAAGATAAATCTTGATGGAAATATTGGTGGAAATTTCAAGAGCAATAAGAATACAAAGTGCTTCATCCTCTTAAAATTTGGGGACATTTATGAGGGATGACCTAGGGCTTATGAAAGCGTCTATGTAAGTGACTGCAGAGAAGATAAGCATTTCAAAATTCTAGCAGCAATTGCAATATTATGACAATGAGGGGGAAAAGGAGGCAATAGCTTTCAGTATGAGCCTTAATATTCTATTCATTCAAATTAAAGTTTCCAGCATAAGATGGTAGCTAATGGAAGGTATTTTTCAGAATGAATTGACAATATGTACTTGTTCACCAGTGTCAAACTGGAAACTATAGAATAATTATGCACTAGCTGATTATCATTCTAGTATTAACGATTTAGCAGTAAAGAAGCAGGTGCTCTTTCTGCTGGACTTATAAATTCTTGAAACTATCTGCAGCGTGGCAGCCAGGGCTATTTCGAACTCTCAAAGTGTGATATACTAAATAATTGGGCACAATCTTTTCCTGCCATGGTCTCATCACCGATTGGAATATATTTCTTTGTTTCTGGACTCTGGCCTTAGCTATGGGACTTGCTTGGTCAATAGCATGTGGGGGGAGAAGTGACAAAGTGCCAGTTCCAAGTCTAGGCCTTAAGGGCCTCAAGTGTTTCCATTCTCTTTGCACCTCTGCTATCATGGTAAGCAAAGTTTCCCTAGGTAACTATTATCCCTTCAGTCAGAGCCCTGAAATGATCACATGTGGAGTAGACCTGGATGATAAGCTAGGTTTAGCTGGACCTGCAGCTTAATGCAGAAGCCATCCAAACAAGCCCAGCCTAGATCAGCAACTTCACATCTCTGAAAATAAACGGTTATTTTGCTTTATGCTTCTAAGCGCTGGGCTTTTTTGTTCAGCAACCACATTGTAGCAGTAACTAGCTGTTACAAACTTGATACTGAAAGTGGGGTGCAGATGTAACTAAAACATAAATACATGCCTTTAAATTTGTATTAAAATCTAAAAATGAATTGCCAATATATACTTATATTAAATTGTTTCAATTCAATTAGAAGACTTACCTTTGAAATCTTCAAAGGTAAGTCTTTGAAGTGGGTGAAGATTAGGAAAATAGCAAGGAAATTGCAATTTTTCTGGAAGTTTACATCTGGAAAAAATAATGACCCATCTTTTAAAGAGGCAAAACATTTAAAATTTCACCTGCTATAACTTGGAACATAAAAACTCTTCCTCACCAACTTGTAGACTTTGGCAAGATGGTTTTTAAGCAAAATATGAAAATGGTGCGCTTATCTCTTTTAGCTGTATATATTTCCACAAGAAGGACATGGGACCAGAAAAGAATTTACCAGTTTATAAGCAGAATGTTATAAATCCAGAAATTGCTGGCTTTGAAAATTATACTATTCTTCAGATTCTCCAACGAGTAAAAGATTCTCAGATTAAGATATAGGATGGGAGCAAAGATTAAATCAATATTAGTATACAGCCTGGGGGCACAGAACAAATCAGAGTTTGGCCCTCATAATATTTGTTAAGATCTCTGAAAGAATTAAGATGGTACCTAGTAGATCTCTCTCAGCTACAAATAAGGGGTGGGTGTGGGGGTGGGAGAAGGCATCTAAAGAAGGGCTTTTCAGACAAATGAACCTGTTTTTTAAACCACTGCTGAATGTAAAACACTAACATTGATAATAATTTTATACAAATCTGGCAAGCTTAGTTTTTAACTTTTTTATTTTGAATTATAAAATGAATTAGGTTATATATTTTAGAAGATTAATATCTTTTTTCTGGTAAAATATTTTGGGTTTTGATCCTTAGAAGCAACTTTAAAAAAAACCCACAAACGTAAAGTATTTCTTAGACAGGAAGATAGTCATATTAAGAAAGTTTACTGGCATAGCAAGTTTAAGAGTAGAAAGAGAAGTGAACATTGGAAAAACTGTGACTGTGTTTTGGAGGCCATAAAACATACTGATAAAATACATATATAAGACCCACAGTAATTTTGAGAGATTTGATTGAGGAAAGTCCTGAAAGCCAGGACTGAGATGGACTGGGTCTTGTGGAGATGTAAGGCCTCTGGTGGAGATGTAATGTCTACAAGCAGGGAGCAGTCTGAGAATGTGGCTCAGCTTCCATACAGTGCATTTGAGACAAAGTTTTTTTTTCAGAAATGGAAAGAGGACAATTGGGGGGAGAGGACATCCAAGAGGGATAGAATAACAAATCAGGAAAATGGCAGCCTAGGGAACCACTCCCTGGAAGCAGAATTTGGATCTTGAGACCACTCCCTATCCCTAGAACAGGGGTGCCTGGCAACATTTGCCCAATGGGATTTCACAGTTCTGTAGCCTAATGCCTACCACATACCTGCATCTCACTCTCCTCTCCTTCCCTTTTCAAATGAGAGTGATTATCGCACTTATTCTTTCTCTGTTCCAGTAGTATATCGTGTTTGAGGAAAATAAATTACCCTCTTATTTCATAGTTTTCTAGATTTTAAAAGGCCACATCGGGACTGAAGTGGATTATAAGATCCCGGACATTGAGTCTATTGTTATGTGGCATGAGACTTTTAAGGGTTCTGGGAAGAGGGTGAGTGTTTTGATTGTTTGTGTGTCTTTTGTTGTTTTGTTTTTGCATGAGGGTGGGTTTGCAAGTGAGTAATTGTAGACAGAGTGCAGTAGAATGAAATTTTGTTTCCAATGTTTTTTTATCCCTTTTTGCATCCATATTCTTGCCATGCTTTCATCTGAAGCATAATATTTCCCTATGCCTTAATTATGATTAGCCATGTGTCTCACATTGTCCAGTTACATATGGAGAGTAGTGCAGTGTGCCCATTTTGAGCCTAAATCTGAAGTGGCATTATTCATTTTATACTTGCCCTCTTTGTATAGCCTCCACCTCCATGAGGAGAACATTGCTGCTGCCTCTTTATCTAGAATGAATAGAGTGAACCAAGCCCAACCAGACCCAGAGTTTGAAGCAGAGCCACTTAACTAGATACAGTCTAGATTAGTTGATCCCCAGCCAACTTGCAGATCTATGAGAACAGAGTATTGTTGTTTTAGGCCACTGAGTTTTGGAGTGGTTTGTTAAGCAACATTAGAGTGGCAATACTATGCAACTTATCTACAATACATCAGTATTCCCAAAGGAGGAGGAGCAAAGAATAGAACCTGCTAGCTCAGCCACCCACTTGCCAATGAGACTGCCCATTTTAGTTTCTGACTCTTGTCCTGTTCATCCTAAACATGCTAAACCCTTCTTAATTTTCAGATGACCTTCGTTAGCAGTGTCATATGCTTCCTACAAAGGTCTAGAATGAAAGGAGACCAACAAAGTTCACTGGATAAGAAGACACTGTCTTTCAAAAATATATTCTGAATGAATGGTGATGGCAGGTGTTTTTCCCTGTTCTGTGGACTAAATGACTGTGTCCCTGCAAAATGCATATGTTGAAGCCCTAATCCACAAAGTGCTGGTGTTTGATGCAGGGGCCTTTTAAAAGTAATTAGGTTTAGATGTGGTCATGAAGGTGGAGCCTTCATGATGGGATTAGCGCCCTTATAAGAATTGGAAGAGATCAGAGCCCTTGGTCTCCAACATGTAAGAATAGAGCAAAAAAGGTAGCCTTCTGCAAACCAGGAAGAGGGCTCTCCCCAGTCACTAATCTTGGGCCTCCTAGCCTCCCACACTGTAAGAAATAAGTGATTGTTGTTTAAGCCATCCAGTCTATGATATTTTGTTACAGCAGCCCAAGCAGAGTAAGACATCCTATTATTTGAAGCGTACTTTAAAATGAGATATTAAGAGAGCAAAGTCAGCTACATGGCTGAATAAGTCATCCTTCATCATAAAGCCCCCACCCCAGTAGCAATAGTTTAGCATCCACCCATGGACAAAGTGCCTTTGTTGGACTGTGGCATCCAGCACCATGCCACAAAGGACTTAAAAGAAGTCTCACTCACCATGCAGTGGATAACGCATACAGACTGCCAGGCTTGGCTGTGGCCACCAAAGTGGCCCATGAACTGGCTCCAGGTCCTCCTGGCCATGGTCCAGGAGCCCCAAAGAATACTATTTAGACAATCACACATGGATGAGAGTTTATGGAAGTCTGGGTTTCCAGGAGAGAACTTCTAGCACAGCACTGGAGCAATAAAATGCCAGTTTGGAGGCACTAGAGAAACTAAAAACAAAACAGCATGCGTTTATCCACATCACTCCTTCCCTGAGGTGCACAGCTCAGTGCCATGAAAAACCTTCTCAGTCCGTGATTTCTCCCATGGGACAAAGTGAGTGGGTACCAGGCTTCCCCATCTGTATGGGATGCTGCCAAACAGACTCTCTCTTGTCCCATCCAGGACACTGAGTCATGGGTGGAAAGAGGCTGTGAGAGCAGCAGATAGGATTCTTGAAGAACATTGAAGGAACATAGATCCTCTAACTGGCCAATGGGCACCCCCAGCATTCTGCATATCTCACCTACTCACCTGTGCATAGTCCTGACAACATCATTAATCATCAGGGAAATGCAAATCAAAATAATGAGTATCACCTCACACCTTATAGAATTGCTATTATAAAAAAGACCAGAGATAAGTATTGGCAAGGATGTAGATAACAGGGGACTTTTGTGTATTTTTGGTGGGATGGTAAGTTCGTACAGCCTTTATGGAAAACAATACACCAAAACTCAATCAGGAAGAATAAAAAACCTGAATAGACTGATAACTACAGAAGAAATTGAATCAGTAATCAAAAATCTTCCAGCAAACAAAAGCCCTGGTCTGGATGGCTTTACACGGGAGCTCTACCAAACATTCAAATAAGAATTAAAACCTATCCTCCTCAGACTATTCCAAAAAATTCAAAAGGAAGGCACACTTCCAAGCTCTTTCTATGAAGCCAGCATTACACTAATTCCAAAACCAGATAAAGACACCACAAATAAAAAGAACTACAGGCCAATATCCTTGATGAACATAGATGCTAAAATCCTCAACAAAAATTCTAGCAAATTGGATCCAGCATTACATTAGAAAGATCATACACCATGAGAAGTGGGATTTATTCCGAGGATGCCAGGATGGTACAATATCCACAAATCAATAAGTGTGATACATCACATAAACAAATAGACAAAAATCACATAATCATATCAGTCAATGCAGAAAAGGCATTTGACAAAATCTAACACCCTTTCCTGATAAAAACTCTCAGCAAAGTGGGAATTGAGGGATCATACCTCTACATAATAAAAGCCTTAAGTATGGTAAACCTACAGCCAACATCATACTCAATGGGCAAAAACTAAATCCATTTCCCCTAAGAACAAGACAGGGGTGTCCTCTTTCACAACTCTTGTTCAATATAGTACTGGAAGTGCTAGCCATAGCTATCAGACAAGAAGAAGAAATGAAAGATATCCAAATTGGAAAAGAAGAAGTAAAATGCTCATTATTTGCAGATGACATGATATTGTACATAGAAAACCCCAAAGACGGCATCAAAAAACTACTAGACTTAATAAATGAATTTGGCAATGTAGCAGGATACAAAATTAACACCCAGAAATCTATGGCTTTTTTATACACCAATAATGAACTCACAGAAAGAGAAACAAAAAAAAAAATCCCATTTACCATTGCACCAAGAAAATTAAGATACCTAGGAATAAACTTAACCAAGGAAGTAAAAGACTTGTACTCAGAAAATACAGGATGTTGAAAAAATAGATAGAGGAAGACATAAATAAATGGAAGAGCATACCGTGTTAATGGATTGGTAGAATCAACATCATTAAAATGTCCGTTCTACGAAAAGCAATTTATAGATTCAATGAAATCCCCATTAAAATACCAATGGCAGAGAGAGACCAAGATGGCGGCATAGGTAAACACCGCAGACTGCTGCCGCAAACAACCACTTCAAAAATACAACTAAAAGACGGAACGGACATCACCCAGAACCACAGGAAGGCTGGCTGAGGAGAGACTCTTCAACTAGAAGGAAAAATAACAGCACACCGAGGCTCAGAGGAGGCGCAGTGTGGAAAAAACTCAGGTGCGGAGGTGCGCGCGCAAAGCGGGCTGGTGGCTGAGAGCGCGGTTGTCGTTTTCGGTCAGGGGGGAGTCTCAGACTCTGAGCTCCAGATACGGGCGAATCGCTGGGGACTCGGACCCAAACGGGAGAAGCGGGAGTGTCTGGCATCAGTTGGAAGGCAGCTTTCCCTCCGAGGTTTGCAGCGGTTCCGGGGGTTCTGAGAAGCAGAGCCTCTGGGAACAGGACTGAGGGCACCATAACGGCTCCCTCCGCCCGCCCTGTTGAGCCCGCCCCGCCCAAGCCCTGCGCAGAGCCATTTGCCGGATCGCCTCAGGCAAAGGCTAGATTAGCACCTCCCCAGAGGACAGAAGTTTTCCGCGGCAGACACAGCTGATTCACACAGCCAGTCGGCCTGGTGGTCAAATCCCTCTAGTATTAACTACAACAATCAAGGCTCAACTAGAACAAGACTGCGCACAAAGACCACTAGAGGGTGCACCAAGAAAGCATAAAAAATGCGGAGACAAAAAAACATGACAGAAATGGAGGATATAGAGCTAAAAATCGCAATTTTGAGGGCTTGCAAAAATGTGCTAGAAGCTGTCAATAAACTTGAGGAGAGAGTCACGAAAACTAATGAGACCCTCGATGCTATGATAAAGAACCAACTAGAAATTAAGCATACACGGACTGAAATAAAGAATATTATACAGACACCCAATAGCAGACCAGAGGAGCGCAAGAATCAAGCCAAAGATTTGAAATGCGAAGAAGCAAAAAACACCCAACCGGAAAAGCAAAATGAAAAAAGAATCCGAAAATACGAAGATAGTGTAAGGAGCCTCTGGGACAGCTTCAAGCGTACAAACATCAGAATAATTGGGGTGCCAGAAGATGAGAGACAGCAAGATATTGAAAACCTATTTGAAGAAATAATGGCAGAAAACTTCCCCCACCTGGTGAAAGAAATGGACTTACAGGTCCAAGAAGCGCAGAGAACCCCAAACAAAAGGAATCCAAAGAGGACCACACCAAGACACATCATAATTAAAATGCCAAGAGCAAAAGACAAAGAGAGAATCTTAAAAGCAGCAAGAGAAAGAGACTCAATTACCTACAAGGGAATACCCATACGACTGTCAGCTGATTTCTCAACAGAAACTTGGCAGGCCAGAAGGGAATGGCAAGAAATATTCAAAGTGATGAATACCAAGAACCTACAACCAAGATTACTTTATCCAGCAAAGCTATCATTCAGAATTGAAGGTCAGATAAAGAGCTTCACAGATAAGGAAAAGCTAAAGGAGTTCATCACCACTAAACCAGTATTATACGAAATGCTGAAAGGTATCCTTTAAGAAGAGGAAGAAGAAAAAGGTAAAGATACAAATTGTGAACAACAAACATGCATCTATCAACAAGTGAATCTAAGAACCAAGTGAATAAATAATCTGATGTACAGAATGAACTGGTGATTATAATGAATCAGGGACATAGAAAGGGAATGGACTGACTATTCTTGGGGGGGAAAGGGAAATGGGAGATGCGGGAAGAGACTGGACAAAAATCGTGCACCTATGGATGAGGACAGAGGGTGGGGTGGGAACTGGGAGGAGGGGAGTTATGGAGGGG
>NW_005364596.1:6223133-6251359 GCF_000412655.1 Myotis brandtii
AAGTAAGCCTGCCATTTGTCACAACATGAATGGACTTTTAGGACATTATGGTAAGTGAAATAAGTCAAATAGAGAAAGATGAATACTGCTTAGTATCACTTATATGTGGAATCTACAAAGCCAAACTTAGAAACAGAGGCTAGAATGGTGGTTGCCATTGGTAGGGAGTTGGGGAAATGTTGATCAAAGAGTATAAACTTTCAATTATAAGATGATTAAGCTCTGGAGATATCATTCACAGCGTGGTGACTGTATAGTTAGCAATACTTTATGTACTTGAAACTTCCAGAGAGTTGATCTTAGTCTCATCTCTCTCTCTCTCTCTCTCACACACACACACACACACACACACACACACACAAAAGTAATTATGTGAGGTGTTGGAGGTCTTACCAAACCCTACTGTGATAATCATTTCACAATATATAAATGTATTAACCATCACATTGTATACCTTCAACTTACACAATGTTATATGTCAGTTATATCTCAATAACTTGAAAAAAAATGAAAAAGTAGGCATTAAATCAGTAGAATTTACCATTTCTTTTCTTTTTTCAATAATTTATTTATTTTTATTGATTTTAGAGAGGAAGGGAGAGGGATAGAGATAGAAACATCAATGATGAGAGAGAATCATTGATCGGCTGCCTCCTGCATGCCCCCCCACTGGGGATCGAGCCCACAACCCAGGCATGTGCCCTTGGCCGGAATCAAACCTGGGACTCTTCAGTCCGCAGGCTGACACTCTATCCACTGAGCCAAACCGGCTAGGGCTTACCATTTCTTTTTACCACATTGTGCAGTAAACTTCTGCTTTCCCATCCAGATGTGACCTCTATCCTTCTCCAACTTGCTGTCTGCCCTGGGAGGTGACTTGTGGGGGCCAATTAGTGAGATCCCTAACCCTCTGGTGCTGGAACCTTGATGGAAGCATAATCAGATCTGCACAATATAATTATGGCCAGTCAATCTCACCTGAAATCATCAGAAAATAATATATAAAGAAAACACATTTCTTAAAAATTGTGACTACTCAGCATTACATAACCTGTACTGCCATGACATAACAATTAGATACATTTGCTGTTACAACTTTTAATTTATGACATGTAAAACTCCAATGTTGATAACTATTTCATAAAAATCAGGCACATTTAATTTGGACACATTTTAAATTATATAAAAGCAATCAAGTTATCATTTTAGAGAACTAATATTACTCTGTGATAGCATGTTTTGATTTTTTATCTTCAGGGGCAATATTTCCTTTTATCACACAATGAAAGTATTTCTTAGAAAGTTGCTCGTATTATCTGGAAATTAATATAAGTTTAGAAATCATTGAATACATGAAAGCCTTAGCATAATCCATCTGTCTGGGGATTGAACATTTTAGTTATTCATTACTAATATCTCAAGTCAGATTCTTTAGAAAGTCCTGTCATCAGCCAATACTGGAAAAGTGCCAACGTACATTATCACCAGACACCTGTGTCCTAAATGCAAGCGATGGCGATCTGGCCACGTCAGAGCATGAAGCTGGATGTGCACAACTGAAATGAATCCATCTAACTTTTTAAGGGAAGAAGTTAAAACCCCCTTAGGGTGTTCGTACACAAAGTACATTTACCGATGTAGAGACCTCCGCATAAATCCCCATATTCTACTTGGTGGCATTTTAACACCATCTTTTTCTAAAGAAAAGAATAAAGCAGGATGGAACTAATCCAATATCTTTAGAAAAGAGAAAATCTTTATAGAAAACATAGTGTCATTTTTAGATCAACTGATGAATGCTGTCCTTTAGAATTATAGGTATTCTTCATGCTTCCATTTGAAAAAAAAAAAAAAAGCCCAAATGTTGATGCTGAATAAACTATCCTCTCTTTCTCTTTCTCTCTCTCTCTCTCTCTCTCTCTCTCTCTCTCTCTTCTACACACACACACACACACACACACACACACAAAATCACACATGTATATACAAGTACAGTGGTTACAAAGACATAAATAATTCTGTTTTTTTTTTCATGGAATCTTTGGTTAAGTTTATTTGGATAAAAGTTGGATAAAAGATCTAGGGAAAAGCTGTAAACAGTCCTAGCTCTTTAGCTATCTTTGGTATTATATGTTAGGGGGGGTTAAATAAAACACTAATTTCAAAGGCTAAGATGGAAGAGACTAGTACCAGTAAAAGTGAAAAACTGAAAAGCATAGGATAGGAGATGAGATGAGCTAATTTTATTTCCTTTTCCAGTTCCTTCATGGTAAGTCTTAAGTTGAAGGGGTCACTATTTTAACCAGACCTCTAGGACAAAACTAGACCTCATATCTCAGGACCATTTTAAGATCTCATTCTGAAAAAGTGATTTAGATCCAGATTGTTGATAACAAGGCCTATGCTGTGATAAAAGTGCCCCAAGATTCAAACATATGCATAGAAAATGACAAAAGAATGCTCTACAAATCATATAGAAGGTTACCCATTCACAAAGCAAAACCTCATTTTTGCTTAGACGTGAGGCTAAAATTAGAGTCATTGCATTTTTCTAAGGATGCAGCCTCGGAACCACATAGTCACCTCTGCATACGTGATTTCTATCTGTTCGTGCATTGTGCTGGGGTGAAGGGAGGAATTACAATAGGAATATGGCAAAGAAAAGAAGGAGCAGAGACAGGCTTTGCAAAGTAGCTTGAGGTCTAGAGCAGGGCTGCTCTGTGAGCCCAGAAGAGACAACTTCTTGGCATCTCTGAACAAGAGAAGCCAGTGTTTGAATTTCCCAGGACAATTTTGCCTCATCCAAAGAGAAAGTGCCTTTGCTACTAGTGATAAGTACTTCTTTTAGAAAGAAGTTGACACTATAAAATTTTATGCTTGTGGTGTGGTGCTGTTGGTGCACTGAAGAATATGGAAATTACAAAAAGAGAATGGAGTTTAGGGAGAGGAAGTGCAGAAGTGACTTGCTAGCCTAAGAACTTTTTTTCACTCTTCTGGACATCATTCTCACTAGCCCTGTCTCCTGCACTTCATGATAACAATACCCGGGCATTCAGATTGGGCTTCCTAGCTGTCCCTCCATATGCATTGCTACTTCAAGTCTCCTTGCTTTTTCTTTGTTACATAAATGATTATAGTTAGACTGAGATTATACTTACTCAGGGTATCTAGAGAAATTTGAGAATACTCAAATAGAAAAAGCTAGGTCCCCCTCCCCCCAAAAAAGTTGGATAAAAGATATAGGGAAAAGCTTGTCTCTTTGCTTTTCTTATGTTGCATGTTCCATTATTCTTGCGACCCACACTGAAAATTTTCCCTCCAGAGTCCATAGTACAAATACAAATTCACTTGGTTAATCACCAGAATTAATCACTTCATGCAAAGCCTCTACACATTTTACTGATGACATTGCAGATGGTCTACCTTTGAATCAGGTACCCACCCTTAGCCCAGTAAGTGAGTTTTGGATGAAATCATTAGAGCTAGATGGAGAATAGGAACATTGCAGTCATCATGGGAGACATGTCCAGTAAAAGGCCCCTTTTGTAATACCTTCTCTATCCTTTCTACTCACCAATATTTCACAAATCCTTCAAAGAACAGCTCTTATCTTCTCCTCCTCCTCCTCCTCCTCCTCCTCAGGGATTTCACTCTTTTTCAGCATAATTCCTCCTTCTTCTTTTTCTTCTTCTTCTTCTTTTTCTCCTTCTCCTCCTCCTCCTCCTCCTCCTCCTCCTCCTTCATGAAACTCAACTAGTCCAGGTCACAGCAGGTCACAGAATTCATACTTTTAGCTGGGTGATGCTCAAACTTAAGAATGCACAAGAATCACTGAGAAAGATGATTGAAACACAAATTAAACCAGAGAGCTAAGTCTGATTCAACAAGTCTGGGTTGGGCCTGGGAATTTTCACTGCTGACAAACTTACAGGTGATGCTGTTGCTGCTTGTCCATGGGACAACACACTTTGAGTTCAACGGCCTGACTTCACTCATCTCCTGCTGCATGGGTTTGGACAAGTCATTTAGTCTCCGTCTGTTCAATGGGGATGCTAATAGTATTTCACTGAACTGTTAGACCAGTGATGGCGAACCTTTTGAGCTCGGCGTGTCAACATTTTGAAAAACCCTAACTTAACTCTGGTGCCGTGTCACATATAGAAATTTTTTGATATTTGCAACCATAGTAAAACAAAGATTTATATTTTTGATATTTATTTTATATATTTAAATGCCATTTAACAAAGAAAAATCGACCAAAAAAATGAGTTCATGTGTCACCTCTGACACGCGTGTCATAGGTTCGCCATCACTGTGTTAGGCAATTTATATGAATCAAAATATATGTCCTATGTGGTATATACTGGCAGTAAGAAATTGGTCCACCTTCCCTTGCTGTTATATCGTATTTATTTAAAATTAATTTAATACTGGTGTACATTTAGAGGGTGGTATGTGTGGCTCTCTTTCACGTATTCTTGGCAATTAGATTCTAAGTCACTCAGGAGAGGTGGCACAGCCCTCAATGTTCTATATGCAGTATGCCCCTCTGGCCTACGGAGAGGCAGTGAGTGGCAGGGTTAAGAGCAGAAACATGGCAGCAGAGGACCTTGGTTTGAATCAGAGCTCTGCAACCCAGCATCTGTGTGGCAAGTCATGTAGCCTCTTTCTTCCTCAGTTCCTTGCTCTGTAAATTAAGGATAATAATATTAGTTTCCTCAGAGGGTCTTACTTGTATTAAATAGGGCAATATCTACTAAACACTTGGTGAGCCGCTTCACACATAGTAAGAACTATATAGGTGTTAGAAATTATTATTGAATTCATTTTGCAATTTCTCCCAGTAGAAAGGCTAACCATTTAAAAAGGTGAAGAAAAACTAAATGTCAATATAGTATAACATGCATTACTAAAATATATTTATTTTTATTTCCATTCTTACAAAGTAAAGTTCAGATTTCAGGTTATTCTGGCTTCCTTGTTCCCAGGTAATATTTCACATATATAAGTTCACAATTTATATGCTAACCTTGCCACCTATTTAAAGGTAGTTATAAATGTTTAAATCTTCAAATTTATGTTAACTGACAGTCTCAAAGATGAGCTCATAATCCTTCATACACGATACACAGCTACGGTGTTAAACACCTTTCCTGAACACATGCTTCCTACAAATCATAAAAAGTGACCAAGAAAGAAAGCTTATGTACGTACACATTGTGAACTATTAAATTAGCTATAGTATAAACACGGTGTGTGGAGCATTAGAACATACACATCACAATAACATTTCCTTCACTGAGTTACAATTGTAGGCTTGTTTCTTCGCCCTGCTAAATGTAACTCATCTATTTATTTTTTATAAGAGGAAGTTTATTTAGAAAGTCACAGAAGATGAAGTGAGCAGAAGAATAAATGGGCTCAAGAAACAGGTTACAGAGGCAAAAGAAGGGCCCTTGAAGCTTAGAACAGAGGGAGAGAGAGAGAGGAGAGAAGAGAGAGGAGAGAGGAGAGAGAGAGGGGAGAGGAGGGGGAGAGGAAGGGGGAGGCAAAAAGGAAAAAGCAAGGGAGAGAGTATGGCAGGGAGGAGGAGAGGAAGTGCCAGAGGACAGGAGACACATAAACATGTAAGAAGTGCAGAGAGGCCAAGGGCAGGAGGAAAGAGGGGAGAGGAGAGAGGAGAGAGGGGAGAGGAGAGAGTAGAGAGGGGAGAGGAGAGAGGAGAGAGGAGAGAAGGAAAATGCCCCTGGGGGCAGGGGGTGGGGAAGGCACCAGCATGTTCCACAGAGACAGCTGCCTAAATGTAACTCATTTGATCATAAGCATTTTCCTTAAGCCAGAAAGAACATGGGTATAACCACAGAAAGAGCATAGTTGTTCGAGTCAGACTGCTGTGGCTTTGAGTCAGATCATCTTCAATCAAGCTCTCCAAAAGTAGGAAAGTTCAGAGTGGAAATAAAACAAAGCTTGTGGATAGGATCACTTACCATGAAGTATCATAGTAAAGATGACATTTGAAAACAGGTAAAAGCACTTGGCACAAAGGAGGTATTCAATTAACAGTAGTTACTATTCTTCTTTCTTACATTGTTGGCAAACACCATGGTGAGTAATACAGCGTAGGCACTTAGAAATGTTTCTTGAAATAACCAGTGTAGTATAAATTCAGCAGCTGGGTAGAGCTTCATTCTTAATGTTCGTTAATTCCAGATCACAAATCACCGTGCTCAAGAGCACAACGTCACGAAGTCACCTTTCCCCTACAAAATTATGACAATTGCAGGTCACTTCAGTTCATTAAGTAACTACTTACTCTGTGAGTTAGTTCAACCCAAAGACTCAACCATATGAGATAAGAAATTTTAACTATACTTGTTTGCCTCTCCCAGGATATTTCTTCTCTTCTGTTTTGTTTGTCTCCATGGAAGGCAATAAAAGCATAAACCCCATCTAAAAGCAACAGTCTGGACTGGAATGAGCTTAATTATTAGTTATGATGCTGTAGAAAAGTGCCTTAAAATATTTCCGGGCATCAGATTTCACACTGGTCTAATAGGAATGATAATACTCAGTAAACTCTGCTGTAATGAAATTTATGTCTGTTCCTCCCTTCCCCAGCGCTCTCTCTCTCTCTCTCTCTCTCTCTCTCTCTCACTATTGAAAACAGTTTGAAAATCCTATTCCTTCTTTTCAGACATCCTTTTATGAAAGAAAAGTTTGGCTAGAACATGTTATTAAAGGGAATTTGGATACCCGTTCAGGAAATACTGACAGATTTCTTCCAACATGTCTGTTGTTACCTCACAGACTTACTGCATATAGAGATAATGAGAGATGGAAGAAGGTTTCAAGGGAACATACCATTTCCATTTTGGAGAACACATAGAGAAGATTTGGGGATACAAAAGATTCCATATTTGGGGTGTGATATAGGTAAATAATAATAATAGTTGTAGTTACCTAAGAAATTACATGTGTAACACTTTTGCCTTTCTCCTCCTTTAATTAATTATTTAAGTCACTACAAGATGTATACTCCAGCGAGTACTAGAGTACCTGGTTTTTCATCAGAATTCAATTCATATAAAGGCTTAATTTTAGTTCTTGTTTCACATTAATGACCACTCCATTCTTTGTAAAACTCATTTCTTTAGACACTAGCTGCTTTGGGTTCTATTCCATTTTGCGCACATGTGTCAAAATTCCCTCAACTGTCCTCAGTCAACATTCTGTTGGGAGGCAATGCTGTATAATGGTTCAAGGAATGGCTCTGGGGCCAGAGCACCTGGACTCGAGTCCTGACTCTGCATTTATTATCGCTCTGCCCCTGGGTTGGTTACAAGACCTCCCCTTAATAGGCTTTTGTGGTATAGAATATACATTAAGATACAAAATCTTCCAATTTAAACATAAATCTAGTTATAAAATCTATACCAAACTTTCACACATGCTTAATTTAAGCTTACAAAGCACATGCTTAATGTTTAATTGGGAGGCTTTGGCTCTGTGTAACAGATATTCTTTTGGATAGACTTACAGAGGAAGGTCATCTGTGTGTTTGTAAATGAGCAAGCCCAGAACCAGCTATGCTGTGCTTCAGCCTAGGTCCTGACTTGTTCCACGGGCTCAGTGGGGTCATAAGGACCAGCTTCTTTCTGTCTATGTGGCAGCCCACACTCATATTTCTTAAGTGATTGCCCCATAGTGGCAAGTTTGCTGCCAGTGGTAATCTGGGCTTTGTGCCTATTCATGTGGCTTGAGGTGGGGAATGTCAGGGAGAAAAGAGAGAAGTTACAGAATTCCTGAGGAGGGACTCTTTTTTCAAAACCCCCAATAAGTCTCTTCTAGTCTCTCATTAGCCCACATTGCCCTAGTGTTCCCCATCCCTAAAAGAAATGAAATTATCATGACTAGTTAGCCTAATAAGCTTGGGGAGGAGTAATGGGACACAGGAAAATAACTACTACAGTGCCAAACTTCTTCATGTGTATTGGTAAAAACTTCAGAGGAAAGGAGGTGATTCAGTTAATAAAATATATTTTGTTGTTATAGGACTTTTTTCATAACTAGTGTCCCGGTGCACAAAATTCATGCATGGGAGGGGGTTCCCTTAGCCCAGTCTGCACCCTCTCCAATCAGGGACCCTTTGGGGGATGTCTAAACCGGCAGTCGGACATCCTTCTCACAAACTGGGACTGCTGGCTCCTAACCGCTCACCTGCCTGCCTGCCTAATCACCCCTAACTGCCTCTGCCTGCCTTCCTGATTGCCCCTAACCCCTCTGCCTGCCTGATCGCCCCTAACTGCTCTCCCCTGCTAGCCTGATTGCCCCTAATTGCCCTCCCCTACTGGCCTGATCTCACCCCCCAACTGCTCTCCCCTGTCTCTGCCTCGGCCCCTGGACACATGGCTTTGTCCAGAGGAAAGTTGGATATCTGGAAGATGGCCAGTCAACCTGGTCTAATTAGCATATTACCCTTTTATTAGTATAGATAGATTATATAGGATACGATTGCTTAAAGGGGTGGGGGAGCCTTTTTCAGCAGGAGGAGATGCTCTTGGCAGACAAAAATACATAATCCTTATATCTGGACTGATAGCCAGCCATATGCACTATACTGCCAAACCAGTCATTAAAAAATTGAACCACTTTCTTACACCTTACACCAAACAGCTGTTGCGCTTAAAACCCCTCCTCAGCCCCCATCTTATGTTCTGCCTTCACAGTTCACCCAGATTAGGTTCTGATTGGTCGGTTTCTATGCCAGTCAGCATCTCCAGGCCTATCTCTGGGCCTGATCAGAGAGGCAGGGCTGATCAGCAGCTGCCACGAAGACTGTGGATCAGATCCTGCTTCTCTCTCTGGGCCTGATCCACAGCTCCCTCGGCAGTCAGTGCTGGGTCGTTGCACCTGCAATGGCAGCAGTCAGTGCTGGGTTGCCTTGACCCAGCACTGACTGCAGGACTGGCTTCCATGGCGCTGACCCAGCATTGACTGCTACAGGGGCTGCATATCAGACCCTGCTTCTCTCTCCGGGCCTCTCTCTGGGCCTGATCCACAGCCCCCTCAGCAGTCAGTGACCCAGCACTGACTGCAGGACTAACTTCTGGTGTTCAGTCATCCGTTTGGTCGTTTTGGACATTACAGACCTTGACTCTTTATATATATAGATCATGTGATTTAAGTCATGTGTTGGGAACATCTTCACAGTCATGTAGGAGACGGTGCCATTTAACTTATCATTTTATGTTATCTGTGATTAGATGATGTTAATCTCTGGACTACAGGGGACAAAGAAAAAATATATTTGTTAATTACCATGCTATGTGCAACCAATAAAAATGGTGGCCAACATAAAAAGAACAACAAAACAAAGGTTATAGTAGTGTTTGCTGTCTGAATATCTGTTTTGTTATGGAAAAACATACTGTAAATAATTAATACACATTTCCCTCTTTTTATCTGCCCCAACTAGAGGAAATACTTAACACAATCATTCAGATTAGAAGACAAGTAAAATTAGAATAGAGTGGAAAGCCAACTGAATTCTATTGTGGGTATGTTTATATTCATATCACAAAAAATCACAAGTATGCCTTAGTTGCCGATGAATTAATATTAGCAGATGAAATATAAATGGTGCTTCTCAGACAGACCAGATTAAAAAATAAATAACTTTCCAGACCTTTAAACCCCCAAGATAACTGTATTATGTTTCCAAGACAACTTATATTTATAGATTAATTTTACAGGTCAATGAGGTTTCCACAATTTTTACAGAATTAGCATTAATGAATGTGAGAGATGCAGCAGGCAGACCATGTTTGATTTTATTAATTTGAAATGGACAATTAAAAGTTAAAAGTAAGTTGCATTGAACATTCTTGTGCTACTAGAAAAAAAAATTGATAGAAGAACTACAAATGAGGAGCAATGATAAGTAATGCTATTTTATTTTCAAGAAATATCCAACTAAATCATGAACGGATTTAGGTTAGGTATAGTCATATTTAATATCTACATTAACTACCTGCAAATGAGTGTAAACAATGTGTTAATGAAATTTGCAGATGATATAACTTGAAGGGTAATGCTAACATGTATAAAGAAAGAAGGATAAATGATTTTGAAAAAGTATATGTGAACAAAAATGACTTTTACTTAAAAAAATAGATTAATACAATGCATATAAATATTTTTTAAAAGTCATTCTATGGAAGGAAAATAAAGCATAAATAATGCACACAGAGAGCTTAACACCCATTTAAAGGAGACTTTAGTAATAATGTAAGAATGTAATGGAGTCAAAAACTCATACAATATTTGAGGACTAGCTATGTTAAATTTTTATTTTACAGTGAGAGGAAAATAGTGTTACCAAGAGTTCTGATAAGATGACAGTCAAATATTGAAAAAAAATTTGATGTTTATTAATGCACTCACATACCAGAAAATGGGATTAAATATATCTGAAATTAGGTGGGCAAAAATGATCAAGGAGTTATCCTGATTAACTTCTAGAAAAAAAGTTGCAGTACTTAATCTCGTAGTCTGCAAACCCAAGGAAAAGAAGCACAAACTTCACTCATGCAAAGTGCAAGGCATTCCTTTGAATAATCTAGATTAAGATAATCTGATATTTCATTAAAACAACAACTTCAATATCTCCGATAAACTGATAAGTAAGCAGTAGATTAAGTTATACAAATATTTACTATGTACTCATTTACTTTATCCCAGGGGCCATGTGAGAAAAGGAAGGAGAGGAAAGAAGTGTCAGTTGCAATAGCAGTGACTGCTGAATAGTCAGTTGTCCGATATTTGTCCTGACAATACAAACTGGTGAGGAGAACAGATGGAGATTTCCTCACGGGTGTTTGGTCATGGCTGCAAAGCCGCTGCAGCTGGGGTTACCCCACTGACCAAGGCTGTAGGGAAACAGTAGCATTTTGTTTTTCAACTTCATTCTTTGAAAATCTTTTATGCTTATTTTATTTAATAATTATTTCAAAAAGTAATATCTTACTGGGGAAGTATTTATTTTTTGGTATGCTTTGTTTTGTTTTATTCCTGGGAAATAGAGACATCAAATGATGTCAAACAAGTCTGTGCAATAGTTAGACATGCAAGAGTCTTGTCCTCTACAGGTTGGGGCAAATGTAGTTGTGCGTATGGACAATAATACAATAATTAATAAGTAATTATTAGGTATTAATAAGTAATAGTACAAGAATGAACTCTGTATTTTGCATACTCACAACAGTAAGCCTACTTTGGCCCCACCTTCTCAGGAAATATTAATTTTAACAATAAAAAGTGGGTTCTTATCTAAATTTGGGGCAATGAGGTTTTGACATTTTCTGTATGGGTCAAAGGTATAGTGATCAATAAAAGCCAATCTTCCACAAGTAATTAAAGGGAACACTTCTGCAACATTTCTTCTTCATTGTCCACCTCTATACTTCTAGTTGATTTGCTCATGAGCTGTAGATAAATAGAGGGGAACACATGTAAACTCTAGGGTGAAACGAAGCAAAGTTTGACCAGCTGTACAATGCTGTATCCCTGTGTTATGAAGCACTGTTAATGTGTTTTTAAATATTAGGAGGAAGAAAAGACACTACTATATATATATATATATACTAGAGGCCCGGTGCACAAAAATTTGTGCACTCGGGGGGCGGGGGAGGGGGAGTCCCCCAGCCCGGCCTGTGCCCTCTCACAGTCTGGGACCCCTCGGGAGATAACGACCTGCTGGCTTAGGCCTGCTTCCCGGTGGCAGAGGGCAGGCCCAATTCCTAAGTGCAGCCCCTGGTCAGGCTCAGAGCAGGGCCGATTGGGGAGTTGGGGCGCCGCCCCCTGTCATGCACAGAGCAAGGCGGATCGGGGGGTTGCGATGCCACCCTCAGTCATGCTCAGGGTAGGGCCGATTGGGGGGTTGGGGCACCGCCCCCGGTCACACTCAAGGCAGGGTCGATGGGGAGGTTGCGGCGCCACCCCGTCACGCAAAGAGCAGGGCCGATCTGGGGGTTGGGGAGCTGCCCCCTGTCACGCACAGAGCAGGGCCAATCAGGGGTGCTGGGGCTCCATACCCTGTCACACACAGAGCAGGGCCCATCAGGGGGTTGAGGAGCTCCCCGCTGTCACTCACAGAGTAGGGCCAATAGGGGAGTTGGGGCACCGCCCCCTGTCACACACAGAGCAGGGCGGATCAGGGGGTTGGGGCGCTGCACCCTGTCACACTCAGGGCAGGGTCAATGGGGAGGTTATGGCTCTACCCTGTCACACACAGAGCAAGGCCCGTGGAGGGGGGTTGGGGCGCCACCCTCTATCACCCACAGAGCAGGGCCGATCAGGGGGTTGGGGCGCCACCACTGTCACACTCGGGGCAGGGCCGATGGAGAGGTTATGGCTCTACCCTGTCACACACAGAGCAAGGCCCGTGGAGGGGGGTTGGGGCGCCACCCTCTATCACCCACAGAGCAGGGCCGATCAGGGGGTTGGGGCGCCACCACTGTCACACTCGGGGCAGGGCCGATGGAGAGGTTATGGCTCTACCCTGTCACACACAGAGCAAGGCCCGTGGAGGGGGGTTGGGGCGCCACCCTCTATCACCCACAGAGCAGGGCCGATCAGGGGGTTGGGGCGCCACCACTGTCACACTCGGGGCAGGGCCGATGGAGAGGTTATGGCTCTACCCTGTCACACACAGAGCAAGGCCCGTGGAGGGGGGTTGGGGCGCCACCCTCTATCACCCACAGAGCAGGGCCGATCAGGGGGTTGGGGCGCCACCACTGTCACACTCGGGGCAGGGCCGATGGAGAGGTTATGGCTCTACCCTGTCACACACAGAGCAAGGCCCGTGGAGGGGGGTTGGGGCGCCACCCTCTATCACCCACAGAGCAGGGCCGATCAGGGGGTTGGGGCGCCACCACTGTCACACTCGGGGCAGGGCCGATGGAGAGGTTATGGCTCTACCCTGTCACACACAGAGCAAGGCCCGTGGAGGGGGGTTGGGGCGCCACCCTCTATCACCCACAGAGCAGGGCCGATCAGGGGGTTGGGGCGCCACCACTGTCACACTCGGGGCAGGGCCGATGGAGAGGTTATGGCTCTACCCTGTCACACACAGAGCAAGGCCCGTGGAGGGGGGTTGGGGCGCCACCCTCTATCACCCACAGAGCAGGGCCGATCAGGGGGTTGGGGCGCCACCACTGTCACACTCGGGGCAGGGCCGATGGAGAGGTTATGGCTCTACCCTGTCACACACAGAGCAAGGCCCGTGGAGGGGGGTTGGGGCGCCACCCTCTATCACCCACAGAGCAGGGCCGATCAGGGGGTTGGGGCGCCACCACTGTCACACTCGGGGCAGGGCCGATGGAGAGGTTATGGCTCTACCATGTCACACACAGAGCAGGGCCGATCAGGTATTAGGGATGGAGCCCAAAACCTGGCCTTGTGCCTTAACCAGGAATCGAACCAGGACCTCCTGATTCGTAGGTTGACACTCAACCACTGAGCATTACTCTATTTAAAAACTATTTTAGAAGGATCTAAGAAACTACTGAGTCGTTTACCACATAACCTTTAGTATTTTATGCTTTTAATGACTTGCAAGGACTTTCATGACCTGTGTCTTCCAAAACTTTATAGTGTCATCTCCTGCCACACACACACACACACACACACACACACCATAAATTATTCACATCAAAAAACATTTCCCAAACATGTTATATACACATCATTCCCTCTAATTAGAATGTTTTTTCTTCCCTTTATATGTCAATAGACAATAGACAATTTCTTCTGATCTTTCAACATGAAGTCAAGTGCCACCTTCTCTGGCAAACCTCACAGTACCTTCCATTCACCACCTCTCCTGCTCACTCAGACAAAACCGGTTATTATTTCTGTTGTGTCCTTACAACACTTACAAATATCCTATAATAAAGCAGCAACAAACATCACAATTGCAAGTACCATTTATTAGGTACCTAATATGTGCCAGACACTGTGGTAGGTATTTTTTCAATGTCTTCTTATTTTTACAGTAACACCTAAAGGTAGGTATTATTCTCTCCATGAGTAACTTCAGACCCAGAAAAATTTAGAACTGTGTCTAAAGTCATGCAACAGTTGACAGAACCCCACTGACCCCACTCATCCTAAATCACGTTTCATGTGATCATCTTGCCATCTTCGTGTCTCAGTTCTCATCCTTATAATTGTGTTCAGCAATTTTTTGTCTGTGAGAAGGCAAAACGAGTGCCATTAGTTTTAAATACCAGGTCTGGAGCCATACTGTTTGGTTTTAAATCCTGGTTCTGATTTCGTTAGTTGAATGACCTTGAGTGATTTATTTAGCCCCACAGTGCCTCAGTTTCTTCACAACTAAACTGGGGATAAGACAGCTCCTGCCCATAGGGTGGTTTTGAGGGTTAAATGAATTAGTCCATATAATAAATATAATAGCACCTGCCTTGTTATAAGTACTCTAAAACTCATTACAGCACTCCATGCTTGTTAGCTGTGATTATTGATTTAGGTACCTCTATTTCATATAGACTGAACTTCACAGAGGCAGAAATAATAGCTCATTCATCTTTTCATGTCCTCCACCTACCACAGTGTCTTGCAAATAGCAGCAACTTTCAAGGTAGAATTACGAAAGTGTGTGGGGGTAGGAATAAAAGGAGCAGAGAGGAGAGAGTCCTGTAAATGACACAAATATAAAGGTGCTGTAAGTCACTTTTTCCTGACAGGGGGACAAAAAGAAAAAAAAAAACTTGTCAGCCCTGGTGGACTCCAGCAATCCATAATTGCACTCTTCCACCTGGGAAGCTATGATATATGCTTCAGAACCAATTTCCCCTTGGAAAAGGTATTGGGCAGATAGTGAAAACTCCCAATGGGCTAAGAAGGCCTGCTAGCATGTCAGGAGTTGCTCACCTGCAGTTATTACTAATCCCTGCCCCCTCAGCCCAGAGCTGCCAATTCTGCTTCTTCATGCTGTGCCTACACCCACAGTCCATTATCATATGCAATGGTAAAAAATTCCCATAAGGAAGGATATGCCTCAGTGATTAAGGTTGGCAGACACTGTAGTGTGTTCTGCTCTCCTGCTTGCTGTTCTTCTGACCATTCTATTTTAATACAGTTTCTGATTTCTGCCTACTTTTCCAAAATTTCAAACTGCCCACTCCATGATGGCTCCAGAATGCCTCATATTCTTAGTTTCTTATGTCTTGTTGTCTGTCTTCTTGTCCAATGGCTGACCCCTGGGCTCACTGACACAGGATAGTTATCCTTGCATTGTTTCATGCTTGGTGGAATTTTCTAATCCTAATCCTGTGTCCAGCCCAGCAACACTGATGACCAGTCTAGTTGTAAGGAAACAAATTTGCACCTCTTCTTGAGCACTGGATCCTTCCCACAAACACTATTGTCACAGAAGAAGCTGTGTAGAATCTATATATATAAAAGCCTAAGTGACCATTCCACCATTCCACCATTCGACCAGTAGCTATGACGTGCACTGACCACCAGGGGACAGACACTCAATGCACAGGCATGGAAACATGGAACAGACTGATGAATCTCAGAGACAAGGGGGGAGGGGGGAGGGTGGGAAGAGATTAACCAAAGATCTTATATACATACTAGAGGCCCAGTGCACAGATTCATGCACCAGTGGGCCCCTCAGTCTGGCCTGCGGGGATCGGACTGAAACTGGCAGTCCCAGATTGCAGGAGGGCACAGGCCAGGCTAAGGGACCCCACTGATGCATGAATCTGTGCACTAGGCCTCTAGTAATAGAAAACAGTTAAGGGCATGGGAATCAGGACCATACTGACCCCATCTAGAATCCCAGCTCTATCATACTCTCTTCTATTACGTTGGGCAAGTTATATACCTGTCTAAATCTCAGTTTCGGAGAGACCAAGATGGCGGCATAGGTAAACACCGCAGACTGCTGCCGCAAACAACCACTTCAAAAATACAACTAAAAGACGGAACGGACATCATCCAGAACCGCAGGAAGGCTGGCTGAGGAGAGACTCTTCAACTAGAAGGAAAAATAACAGCACACCGAGGCTCAGAGGAGGCGCAGTGTGGAAAATACTCAGGTGCGGAGGTGCGCGCGCAAAGCGGGCTGGTGGCTGAGAGCGCGGTTGTCGTTTTCGGTCAGGGGGGAGTCTCAGACTCTGAGCTCCAGATACGGGCGAATCGCTGGGGACTCGGACCCAAACGGGAGAAGCGGGAGTGTCTGGCATCAGTTGGAAGGCAGCTTTCCCTCCGAGGTTTGCAGCGGTTCCGGGGGTTCTGAGAAGCAGAGCCTCTGGGAACGGGACTGAGAGGGGCCATAACCGCTCCCTCCGCCCGCCCGCCCTGTTGAGCCCGCCCCGCCCAAGCCCTGCGCAGAGCCATTTGCCAGATCGCCTCAGGCAAAGGCTAGATTAGCACCTCCCCAGAGGACAGAAGTTTTCCGCGGCAGACACAGCTGATTCACACAGCCAGTCGGCCTGGTGGTCAAATCCCTCTAGTATTAACTACAACAATCAAGGCTCAACTAGAACAAGACTGCGCACAAAGACCACTAGGGGGTGCACCAAGAAAGCATAAAAAATGCGGAGACAAAAAAACATGACAGAAATGGAGGATATAGAGCTAAAAAACGCAATTTTGAGGGCTTGCAATAAACTTTTGGAGAGCTTCACGAAAACTAATGAGACCCTCGATGCTATGATAAAGAAACTAGAAATTAAGCATACACGCTCTGAAATAAAGAATATTACACCCAATAGCAGACCAGAGGAGCGCAAGAATCAAGCCAAAGATTTGAAATGCGAAGAAGCAAAAAACACCCAACCGGAAAAGCAAAATGAAAAAAGAATCCGAAAATACGAAGATAGTGTAAGGAGCCTCTGGGACAGCTTCAAGCGTACAAACATCAGAATAATAGGGGTGCCAGAAGATGAGAGACAGCAAGATATTGAAAACCTATTTGAAGAAATAATGGCAGAAAACTTCCCCCACCTGGTGAAAGAAATGGACTTACAGGTCCAAGAAGCGCAGAGAACCCCAAACAAAAGGAATCCAAAGAGGACCACACCAAGACACATCATAATTAAAATGCCAAGAGCAAAAGACAAAGAGAGAATCTTAAAAGCAGCAAGAGAAAGAAACTCAGTTACCTACAAGGGAATACCCATACGACTGTCAGCTGATTTCTCAACAGAAACTTGGCAGGCCAGAAGGGAATGGCAAGAAATATTCAAAGTGCTGAATACCAAGAACCTACAACCAAGAATACTTTATCCAGCAAAGCTATCATTCAGAATTGAAGGTCAGATAAAGAGCTTCACAGATAAGGAAAAGCTAAAGGAGTTCATCACCACTAAACCAGTATTATACGAAATGCTGAAAGGTATCCTTTAAGAAGAGGAAGAAGAAAAAGGTAAAGATACAAATTGTGAACAACAAACATGCATCTATCAACAAGTGAATCTAAGAACCAAGTGAATAAATAATCTGATGTACAGAATGAACTGGTGATTATAATGAATCAGGGACATAGAAAGGGAATGGACTGACTATTCTTGGGGGGGAAAGGGAAATGGGAGATGCAGGAAGAGACTGGACAAAAATCGTGCACCTATGGATGAGGACAGTGGGTGGGGAGTGAGGGCGGAGGGTGGGGTGGGAACTGGGAGGAGGGGAGTTATGGGGGGGAAAAAAGAGGAACAAATGTAACCTGAACAATAAAGATTTAATCAAAAAAAAAATCTCTCAGTTTCCTCATCTTTATAGTGAGACATATAATAAATCTTAGCTTGTGAAATTGTTAAATTTGAATATTTAATTAATTAATGTATGAAGTAGGTTAGAATTAATGTTGTTATTATTAAAAATAAATTCTCAAATGACTTGTTTAGAGATGAACCATGACTGAATATGAGGCTCAAAAAAATCATCATTATTATTAAAGTATCTTAATTAAGACCTAGAAATGACCTTAAATATCCAATCATCTTCTGTAAGAGATGAGGAAATTGTGAACCAGAGGGCAAGATTCATGGTTCTGACACTAATGAAAGGGACAATCCACACTCCTATATCCCAAATGTAGATATTTAGCCTAGATTTCATAACTGCAATTTTGAATGCCTTTATTCAGTTTATTTACACTTTCATCCATCCATCCATCCACCCATCCTTACAGGATATATTTACTGTAGAGCACCTGCTATGTGTCAATATCCCTCCTGAGTCCTGGGGATTTGTAATCATAGCCCTTACCTTCATGGTGCTTCCATCTTTCTTCTGCTTCTCATATCACTCTAACTTCTGTCTCTACCAATCAAAAATGCCCTGATGTCCTCTCTGCACATTAAAAGTAACTCTTTTAGAGAGACTTAAACAACAGTAAATTTTGAGGAAACAAACTTCTCAAAACCATTTTCATCAAAACATCACTTAGAAGCCTATAGTTAAACATATTCTTCATGTGAACATAGTAACTCTCTTTTTTTTCTGTTTCTTCTCTTGCCTATTATATCTTCTCTCCCCTTAGTACAGTAAAGTACACACTAGAACTTAAGCAAATGTAGAAACCTGAAAATTTTGTGTTTGTTTTAATGCACTGTAAACCACACAAGAACAGTGACTGGTTTTTTAAATACCATTTTTTGTGTCCTTGGCATTTGTTAGGTCCTCCATAAAAGTATTGATAGTAACAAAGTTTCAATGAGTAGTTAGAAGCTCTTCTGCAAGATAGTTAATTGATGACTATTACTAATAGCTGAAATACCTTTGCTTTTTTTCTAAAATTAAAGTGTACTTTGAAATTAGTTAGCAGAGGGGGTAAGCACTATCTGACTGGCAGCAGCTAGTAATAAAAGGGGAATTATCAAATCGACCAAATGGCAGAACTACCGGTCACTATGACACGCACTGACCACCAGGGGGCAGACTCTCAACACAGGAGCTGCCCCCTGGTGGTCAGTGTGTTCTCACAGGGGGAGCGCCGCTCAGCCAGAAGCCAGGCTCACTGGCTGGCGAGTGCAGCAGCAGTGGTGGGAGCCTCTCCTGCCTGCACGGCAGCACTAAGGATGTCCAATGGCTCCTGGACTGGGAGAGGGCACAGGCCCCCCTGAGTGCACAAATTTCGTGCTCCGGGCCTCTAGTAAAATTAAAGAGGAGTGGTCTCTTCCAGCAGTTATACCTCAAAGTGTCCCATCTGCGACTACCCTGTGCTCATCCAGAAAGTTTTTGGCATCTTAGAACCCTATCCTTTTAGCAGCTGAAAATATCCAAGGTAAAAAGAATGGGAACTCAGGTGGAAATTTTAGCCTCGTGGAAGCCATTCACAAGGGAATAGTTGAAGTGCTGGAAATATGCGAGCTGCCTGAATCAATCCGGGGCAGTTTTGTTTGATGCAAGCATACCTCGAAGACATGGCAGATTCCATTCCAGATCACTGCAATAAAGTGAGTGATAATCGTTTTGCTGGTGGAGGGTCTTGTCTTCAATTTATTAAAAATGTAACATCTGTGAAGCAAAATCAAGCAAAGCACAGTAACATGAGGTCTGCCTATATAGTACTGGGTGACAAAAAGTTTTCCCCTTTTTTCATAGGATAAAATGTATTTATCTATGCCTTTGTTTCTTAAACAAGCAACCCACAGGTATTATTGACCTGGCAAAGAGGAATCAATTTATGAATTAGATGCTCCTCTGAAACCTCAGCAGAATATTCAGGTATCCTTTAAGAAGAGGAAGAAGAAGAAGAAAAAGGTAACGATACAAATTATGAACAACAAATACACATCTATCAACAAGTGAATCTAAAAATCAAGTGAATAAATAATCTGATGAACAGTATGAACTGGTGATTGTAATAGAATCAGGCACCTAGCTTTCTTCCTCTCTTTATACTTTCCTAGCTTCATCTTTCCAGTAAATCTTCCCAGCTGTTCAAGCCCAAAAATATGGGCATTATCCTTGACTTTTTTTTATAGTCCAAGTTCACTTCCTCATCAGGTCCTGTTGTCCCTACCTTCAAATTCATATAGGATCTGATTCCCCACCACTGCCACCACTGTAGGCCATTAATCTGTATTAAGTCAATAGTTCCTGCAACAGTCCTCCTGCTCTGTCCATGCCTCCTTCACTCTATCCCCAACAAAGGGGCCAGAGTGATTCTGTTAAAAGGGAGTTAATTCACTTCATTCATGAGATAAAAATCCATTAATTGTTTCCCATCTCTCTTGAAGTAAATGTCTAATTACTCACTATGGCCAATAGATCCCTACATGAACCGGCCCACCTTCCCATTGGGACCTCATTTTTAGCCACTTACTCCCTCTATTGCTATTTCTTCAACACATGCTAGGCACATTGCTACCTTAGAAACTTTGCACCTACTGTAGCTCCTACCTGGAGCTCTCTTCCTCCAACATCTGTAAGGCTTACTCTCTTACCTTCTTTGGTCTTTACTCAAATATTATCTTCTCAATGAGGCCTTTCCTAGTAATTCTATCTGAACTTGTAATCCACCACATGTACGTTTCATCTCCCTTCCTGTGCTTTGCTATTCTTCTTTGTATGTATTTCTATCCAATATGCTGTTTATTATGCTTGTTATTTATTGTCTGACCCCCTTAATGAGAGTGTAAAGAACTATGAGGTTAGAATTTTTGCCTCTTTTGTTCGTTGTTTTATGCCTGGTGCCCAGAATTGGACTTGAAAATATAAGACACTCTAAATATTTGTTCAAAAAATGGATGAATAACTTTATAGGAGGGGTGTGATAGATTAATTACATTGATACCTTATCCAGTTCATGGCCCTCTGGTATCCCTTTTATGGCAGGTTATGTTTTCCAACAAGATCTCCTCTATTATATGTTCTTCTGTAATGTAACCTTGCCACTCTCCTATCAAGAGGATGAGATGGGAACATGACTGTTTCAACTATTACAGGGTCAGGATAAAGTCAAGGGTCTGAGGATATAACCCTTTGTTAAGACCACAGAAATATTAACAGATATATTTTATAGATCCTTTCAAATGGAAGAAAATCTTTATAAAGACTTAAGGGCCTCCCCGATGGTTTCTGTTAAAAATTAGGGCACCTAAAAATCTTGTCCCACAGTAATCTGAGAAAGAGTCTCTTTGGTTTACAGATCCTCAGAATTAGAGAAAAGTAGAGGAACTGTACTTTAGGAAGGAATTACACTGAAAAAACCTTATCCACAATTGAACTTGATGTAGATAATGAGTTACTGGACTACAAGCTGATGCATAAGGAAGGTTTGAGGGAAGGGATGCATGTATTTTGCATGTAGGGGGAATGTGAATTGATGTGGCTAAAATGCGGATTACAGCAGGCTGTATTTTTCTGAGATGACTGCAGCGAGACCTCCTGTCCCACATAACCATCTACAATGGGGTCTCGGCACATTCCTGTCAAGAGAAAAAGCCTAGTTCCTCTCCCTTTGAGTCTGGGCAGGTTTGTGATTGCCTCAACTGATAAAGTGTGCTGTACAGCTTGCAAGGCTGTGTCATAAATGGCAATGCAGCTTCTGCCTTGGAGCCTGGGGTTGAAGGCCTGGACGAGCATGTAAGAGTTTGACTACCTTTCAGCTGCCATATGGTGAAGAAGCCAAACCACACAGAGAGGCCACACATAGGCTCCCACTCAGTACTCCTAATCTCGAAGTCTCCTCAGCCCAGGTCCCAGACATGTGAATAAATGAGTCTTCAGATGATTCAAGCCCGCAGCTGCCAAGTCAGTCCCAGGCTTCTAGTCTTCCCAGGCATAGTGGAGTGGAGATGAGCCACTAAATCCTATCTAAATTTCTGACCCACAGAATCTGAGAGAAACATGAAATGGTTGCTTCAAGCCACTGTGTTTTGGGATATATGCCACAATAATACCTGGAACAAATCTCTTTGCAATGTGGCTTTGCAGCAGCTCTGTTAGTAAGTGGAGTCTGTCTTCCATCTCTTGCACCTGGGCCAAGAATGAAGCAGAAGTGAAGGTGTTCCTGTTCTGAGCACACAAGGCCTTGTGTACTTCTGCTCTTGGAATCCTGCCTCTACCTTAAGCTTGTGTTAGCCTGCTGGAAGATCAGTGCCCTAGACTAGCCTACAGCTAATCAACCCTTTGAGAGAGCCCAGCCTAGAGCTACCCATTTGACCTGCATGTGAACAGAGGTACAAAGTGAGCCTAGCTAAGACCAGAAAACCATCCAGCTGAATGTAGACTTTTGTGAAACAATATATGCTTATCGTTTTAAGCCACTAACTTTTTTTTAAATAGGGTAGGTGGGCAGGGTGTAGCTAAATGATACAAGGGGAGAAAGACCTTCCAGGTAACTGAACTCATGCATATTTTTTTTTAGTGGAAAAAGCTATGCTTGAAATATTGGAAATAAGAACCTTGAGTGATGAAGTGTGCTGTACAACAAGTTAGCCTATACTTTTCATACCTATGCTTACAAGTCATAGGTCAAGAGGACAGGCAGGAAGGACTATTTCCTCTATGTCATTTATAAATTGGATAAAACAATTTTTCTGCTTCTAATTCTGCTATTCTAATCCTTGCATCAAATCCAATGAACATACCTTGGCTGACTTTATAACAGCCTACTTCCTCTGTAGGATCAGACTTAACACATATAATGACATAAAGTGCTATATACACAAACAGTGTTACCATACTCCCAAGCCTAGAAAGAGGGGGGAAAAAAGAATAACTTTTAAAGTGCAGCTGAAGAATTTAAATTTTATCAAAGCCAAATTGGAATATGGAAAAGAATTTTTAAAATTCTAAATTTAGGTGCAATGGTTTTATGTGCTTAGAAACTGGCAAACCAGTTTCTTCTCTGCCCTACTTTAGAAAGGTTGAATATAAGAAAGGAAGGAAGTTTTGTTTAGTTATAGTTGAACAACTTATGTCCCTAATAATACATGTATGTTTATATCATCCAAATTTCAAGAAGAAGAGTTAAATGTATCTTTTTAAAGAACATCTATTTTTACATTAAGATGCATTTCTTTCCTTGAAAGACTAAACATGCAATTTTTTTTTACATAGAAATAATCAATTTTCTAATGTTGAAATTTGTCCTTTACAGAACACAAGCTTTGTATCCTTGGGATAATAATGATACAATGAGGAAAGTTAAGTTTGTGAGTATTATGACATAATAAAAATAAGAATAATGCAATATAAGGGGAGTAGTCTAATAAGGGAATGAACATTAAGAATTTGTAATGGGTGTTTTTATGTTTCTTTGAAATTATATTTTAATGATGACTTTATAAGAATACAAGTAAACTGCTATCAAATGCCTTCCTATTGCTACGCACATATTAGTTGGTTAAGCCTAAAATCAACTAAATCTCAACTAATCACTGGGCATAAAACATGAGGTTAGAAAGGAATTTATAACCTAGTATGAGTGACTGTGTGTTTTCTGGTTTTTTGTTGTTGTTGTTTTTTTAGCCCATGCCTTCTGGAGGAGAAGGTTAAGATAGAAGTAGAAGGAAATCATTAGATTTGTTGAATTAGTTTTGTTAAATTCTAGTTTCCTCTAGAACATTCAGGAAAAGATACTTGGTCTGGGACTCAGATGACTGCTGCAGATGTTTGTTTAAATCATAAAGAATGTAAGATTGCTAAAGGTAGCAGAAAGTGTGAAGACAAAGGGACTACAAAGAGCTCCGGTGTTTTACAGGGATAGGAGGAGGAGGACCCAAAAGAGGTGACTAAGAACATAACAAGGATGAACTTGCCAAAGGAGGTGAATACCAGAAAGACTGATGAGACTTGAGACAAGTCCACAGGATTTGACAACTAGAATACTATTATAAGGACACTAGAGGCCCAGTGCACAAATTCGTGTACCAATGGGGTCCCTTGGCCTGGCCTGCGGGATTGGGCCCAAACCAGCTCTCCAACATCCCCAGAGGGTCCTGGATTGTGAGAGGGCACAGGCCAGGCCGAGGGATCCCACTGGTGCACATTCAGGGCCAGGGAGGGACGCAGGAGGTTGGCCAGCCGGGGGGAACTGTGGGAGGGCTCCAGGGTGTGTCTGGCCTGTCTGGCCAGCAGCAAGCTAACCTACTGGTCAGAGCATCTGCCCGCTGGTGGTCAGTGCACGTCATAGCGAGCAGTTGTGTGGCCTTAGCATATATCATTAGCATTATGCTTTGATTGGCTGAATGGCTGACCAGATGACCGGACACTTAGCATATTAGGCTTTTATTATATAAGATTAGCAAGAATAGTTCTGGTGGAATGGTAGGGGTGGTAGTCAATTTTCAGAGATCTCAATTGTGAATATTGTTGAGGAAACGGTAATGGATGTAAAAAAAATTCTAAGAAGGGTTATATGGGAGGAAAGAGGAAGAGTAAGTATAGTGAGTCAAAATTAGTAGTGAGAAAAAAAATGAGAAACCAGTTGAACTGGAAAATTGATAAATCAGTCATTGGGCTTTGTCCACTTTATTCTTACTACCTCTATATCTATTTGTCATTCATGTCCTCATTCAAAGCATTGGTAGAAATGTCCATCAGAACAGAGACAGTAAAAGAATTCCTGAAATATGCCACTGAAGTCCTCTGCCCAGAGTTTCCCCATCACTAATTAAAACATCTTTATCTCATTTCAGCACCATTTTTACTCTGTGAGATTTTCTGGATCCAACTGGATGGCATATAATAGACCCATATGTATATTTCCTTTGTCCTCTATTTAAACTTCCCCGCCCTATCCCCATGGGCTTCTTCACAGTGATAGAGCTCCCTGGTATTCTTTCTATTTGCTCTTCCCAATTCACCTTACCCTCCCATCTTGATCTTTAAACTCAGAATAACTTTTTTCCTATTGTCCACTTTTGGCCTTGTTTCATTAAAGTTCAGTTCTCTTTGGAGGACTCATTAACTTCCCTAGTTTAAAATCTCAAGGTAACTAAGCTTATTTTACATATGAGATGTATATGAGTCTGCAAATTTTGTTTTTTCACCATCACTTGTCTATTTTCTGGTGTATTATGCCACCTTCACCACCAAGAATTCTTGTTCTCTTTCAGTCAGCAAAGGTCATAGTATATACAGAGATTATATTTGCAAATTTTTCTCTTTTCAATCCTCAGATTCTCTCTCTCTCTCTCTCTCTCTCTTAAAAATATGTCCTGAGTTGTTAGAGCTACATCATTAATAGATTAATTCTGATTATTTTTCTCAATTATAAAAGTTAGTTATATTTCTGAAAGCAATAAGACATGGAACAGGAGGCACAACAGGAAGGAACCTGGGAGCAGGTCTAAGAGCAAGAAGTGGGGCTCTGGCTGGTTTGGCTCAGTGATTGAGCTTCGACTTATAAACCAGGTCACCATTGGATTCCCAGTCAGGGCACATGCTCCGGTTGCAGGCTCGATCCCCAGGAGGGGACGTGCAGGAGGCAGCCGATCAATGATTTGCTCTCATCATTGATGTTTCTATCTCTCTCTTCCTCTCTGAAATCAATAAAAATATATTTTAAAAATAAATAAATAAAGAGCAAGAAGTGGGAAAGAACCAATGTTTAACATTTCTCCACTCTTTTGGCCCCTGTACATATCCTCTGAAACAATCTCTCTACAACTGGTTTATCAAGTTTAAGTCGTCAAAAAATAAACCTTGTCTAGTCATTTTTGAGCCCTTTTACTTACCTTATTTTCAAAGTTGGCTTCTCCATACTTTTCATGGAAATATTCTAATTTTACTAAAGGATTACACTAGATTCTGTCATATTCTGGCTTATTTGGTGTTGTGTGCTTTTATCAGTAACATTCAAAGAATTTTTTTATTATTACTTTTCTTTGTTCTCCTATACAATTGGGTTGTCAAATATTTTTCTGAATATCTGAAAAAATGTTTTTATTCATTACATATTTGACAAAGTCTGTAAATCTTTACACACCTGGAGCTAGTCCTTGAACCCCATGAATCCTCAGACTCTCTTTGCTCTCACTTGTTCAATTTCTGAAATCTTAAATCAGATTAGTTTTATTGAGCACTGAAGTGAATGATATTTTAACAGAAGCTACTGAGACATATAATTGTGTCTGAATTTAAACTGGGAACGTTGTCTGTATTGACTGAAAGAAGAAACTTGGAAAAGGCTAAAGTTTGGAAAGACTTCTGAATAATTAAGAAGAATGACTGATAAGCTAAGTACCATATTTGTAGTTGTACAGTCTATAGAGATTGAGAGTGGGAAACAGATGGAAGTTGAGGTATAGACTCAATATCGCTGGGAATGTCAGATCAGAAATCACTTCTGGAAGTGTAAAAGCTTTGTGTGTGGGAGGAGCTGAAGAGGTGGGCTGCAAAGCCTGCCCATGGTGCTAGACAAAGGATGAAAAACCAAGTCTCAGGTAGTAAACAGGGCTCATCTGCTTGGGGGAGAGCTATTTGATATTTCTCTGCGTACTGATTACACATATTTTCAAGTCCCAAAGCTTTTGAATTTTTAAATGTGAGTGCAAACCTGGATGATTTATAACTATTTTATAGCAAGAGCAGAGGGTTTTTATATGATTTCCTTCACTCATGCTTTTCCTCCCTGCCACTCTGGTCTTCTAGAGGTATCGCCTTCATCTAGATTTAATTCTCCTGTGATTTTTAGCTTCCAGAGATCACAAAGTAGATGGCACAGCTACAAGGGTAGGGCAAAATAATGAAAGGATTTACCCGATTTAAGGACTAGAGGAAGAGCTTGAACGCAGGAAAGCGCTGTGCGCGCCTGCTTGACAGGACTTGCAGCGTTCATTCAATCTGGGGGAGGAACAAAGGGCTGGCAGGTGAAAGAGAGCAGCAAACACTGTCAGGCCAGGTGTTCAGCATTAAAACGCCGCTGTTCCAGGGATCCCAGATGGCTTGAAAGAGAGGTGCGAATGAAATGACCCAGAGAAGTCAGGCGATGGAAGAGGAAGGCAATAAGCTACACATAGGGTCCTCTCAGTGAGAGGCATTTCAATTGCTTGGCAGTTATTTGAGCGATAATGAATCTTTGAGTCATTCTTGAATAGTGGGTAGATCTATTTAGTTTTGAAGAAGTATTGTCCAGCCTCTTTTGTCCTCAACTCTCCCCAACCCCCTCTCAATTGTTTTCATTTTAAAGGAGCATGAATATATTTTAGGACTTTTAAAAGCAGAATGAAAAGCAGGAATTTTTAATTAAATATATGCTACATAATTATGTGTGTTATCAAGATATAAGCATCTAATATACTAAAAATAAGTTGTCCATATTTAAATAGTGTATATCATCTATATATTATATACTAGGTATAGTATATATATAAGATGTGTATTGATGGGCCACATTTGGTTTATAGTGGAAAACTGGTGGGATATTTCCTTTTTGGAGATTCAGTATTCTAAATAATAACATCTACTATGTGTATGTGTCAGTAGCAAACATTTTATTACATATGAATTTTTACTTTTCTTAACAATCTTCTCCATGATTTTCATAGTACCATAAAAGAATTGTGTGTACATTTTTGTGTAATGATAGAAATATGTGAATTTAAAAAAATAATATGCATTCTTTAAGAATAGTACTTATTGTTCCAAGTGGTATTTTATTTTTTCTTTTCTTTTTATTTTTTTATTGTCTAAAGTACATATGTCTCCTTTTTCCCCTGATTGAATCCTCCCCCCCTACCCCCAGCCATTTCCACCCCGAAGGGCAAGCCTCCACCAAGGGGTATTTTCTTATCTGACATTCTTTTAAAGATTTGATTGAGATATATGATTGACAAATTTATTTGGAGATTTATTCTTTAAAAACATTGAACTATTTTTTAGAAAAGTCAGTGGCAAGATAAAAAAACTGGCTTAAATTAGCTCTAAAAATGCCAATAACATAACAAATGCTAATAAATGATAAGTTTCCCATATCTATTTACTTTGTGTATTTGATAAGCTGAAGGACAGGTTCACAATCTTGAAACATATACAGGTACTAGTGACCCGGTGCACGAAATTCATGCATGGAAGGGGGTGTCCCTCAGCCTGGCCTGCACCCTCTCCAATCTGGGACATCCCCCTCATAATCCAGGACTGCTGGCTCCTAACCACTCACCTGTCTGCCTGCCTGAACCCCCCTAACCACTCTGCCTGCCAGCCTGATCACCCCCAACTGTCCCCCTGCTGGCCTG
>NW_005364596.1:6251480-6253708 GCF_000412655.1 Myotis brandtii
GCATATTACCCTTTTATTAGTATAGATAGAGGCCTGGTGCATGGGTGGGAGCCAGCTGGTCTTCCCTGAAGGGGGTCCCGGATCAGAGTGGGGGGGCCCCTTAGGGGCAGGGCTGGCCTGGGCAAGGGGCCTGGGGTGGTTTGCAGGCCGGCCACGCCACCACCAGGGTGGGGGTCCCCACTGGGGGCAGTGCTGGCCTGGGCAAGGGGCTGAGGGCCATTTTCAGGCTGGCCATGCCCCCATCAGGGTGAGGGTCCCTGCGGGGGGCATGGCTGGCCTGGGCGAGGGGCTGAGGGCTGTCTGGGGCAGTTTGCAAGACGGCCAAGCCCCTGGCTTTGTCCAGAAGGAAGTCCAGAATATCTCCAGTAGGTCTCCCGGTCTAATTAGCATATTACTCTTTTATTAGTATAGATCAGTCCTTTAAGGGTGGAACCACATTTATATACACCTGTTTCCTGTGTCTAGTAGAGTGCCTACATACTTAGTAACTATTTGCTAAATGAATAAAGGAAAGAAGGAAATGGTCAAAATGAATAAAAATCAATATAAGAAGAAAAATTTTTATTTTCCATAAACTTAACATAGGCTGTTGAAATAGATCAACTGTAAACAATTGATACAGTATGGACGAGGGGCTTTCTCACACAAAAATAAACCTTGAAGCACTTTATGTATAACAAGTAATGTATTCTTTTTTATGAAGATAGAAACTTTTCAGGATATAAAAGTTTCTTATCCTGAAGATTACAATATCTTTCCTTTCTCTCTTTCTTTTACCCTCTTTTATATCTCCTTTCTCTCTTCCTTCCAGGAATGAAAAATTTACTATATGCCCGAAACTTCTTTAGGACATGGTCTTAAAAGGTCTATTAATATTTATTTATAGTTACCCAACTCTCTTTCTCTTGTAATAGTATAAATGAGATTTTGAAGTGTAAAGATGAGAACACCAAAATATTTTCCCACATAGACTTCCATAAAAAATAACTGGCCTCTATTATTATAAATCCTTATTTTCTTGACTCATTTGTGATTCTCTGAGTGATGTTCCTAAAGATTATACTGGCTTTTTAAATTTCTTTATAACTTACAAAAAAAAACTTATTTGCACTAAGGGAATTATTTGCAATCCAATAAAAACAAACTATTTAAAAATAAGTGGTTCCACTTATTAAGCAAAGATTTAATTCATAAAACTAAAAATTGTAATCTGTCAACCATCATCACACTAGATTAGAAAATGTTATAAATTATCTTGTGGTCTATTTATTTTGTGGTTAATGCATGCACATATTATGTTGTTGCCATTAATCCAATTTTGAATTTTATCACAGGCTAAAAGATTTTGCAAAAAGAAAACCAAACTTGAGGGTTGTCCATTCATCAAAAAGACTATGTACCACTAGAGGCCTAGTGCACAAAATTTGTGAATGGGTAGGGTCCCTCAGACTGGCCAGCGATCAGGGCCAATCAGTGGGGTGACCAGTGGAGCAACCGGAGGGTTCCCACTGGCACCTGCCTTGGCCAGGCTGGCGCCACCCATTTGCTGGCCCCACCTCTCGCTGCCGGTTGCCTCCCTCTGTGGGGCGACTGGCAGGGTGATCAGGGGGGCCCCAGTGGCACCTGCCTTGGCTGGCCTGGGGCCTGCAGGCTATTCGGGGGGTCCCCACTGGCACCTGCCTTGGCTGGCCTGGCGCTGCCTGCTTTCTGGCCCTGCATCCCGCCACTGCTGCCACCGCAACCACCACTGCCATGGGTTGCCTCCCTCTAAGGAGCAACATGTGGGGTGATCTGGGGGTCCCTGCTGGGACCTGCCTTGGCTGGCCTGGCGCCACCCGTTTGCTGGCCCCACCCCTCGCTGCCAGTTGGCTCCCTCTGTGGGGTGACTGGTGGGGCGATCAGGGGGTGCCCACTGGCACCTGCCTTGGCTGGCCTGGGGCCTGCAGGCTATGAGAAGCTCCTGAGTTAAGCATCTGCCCCCTGATGGTCAGTGCATGTCATAGCGATCAGTCATTCCACTGTTCAGTTGACTTGCATATTAGACTTTTATTATACTAGATGCCAGGTGCACAAAAATTTGTGCACTTGGGGGGGGGGGCCCCTCAGCCCGGCCTGTGCCCTCTCTCAGTCTGGGACCCTTGGGGGATGACCACCTGCTGGCTTAGGCCCGCTCCCCAGGGAGTCGGGCCTAAGCTGGAAGTCAGACATCCTTCTGGCAGCCTGGGAGC
>NW_005364596.1:6254370-6257676 GCF_000412655.1 Myotis brandtii
GTGAGGGGCTGATGGCTGTTTGCAGGCTTGTCAAGTCCCCCCAAGTGGGGACCATCACCCCATGGATGTTTGGCCAGCCTGGGTGAGAGGCTGATGGCTGTTTTCAGGCTGGCCACACCCCCTTTAGGGTGGGGAGTC
The DNA here is from genome assembly GCF_000412655.1 of Myotis brandtii. Taxonomy (NCBI): domain Eukaryota; kingdom Metazoa; phylum Chordata; class Mammalia; order Chiroptera; family Vespertilionidae; genus Myotis; species Myotis brandtii. The sequence continues at coordinate 6,254,509 of NW_005364596.1, forward strand.
CCCACTGTGGTGCCTGGCCAGTCTGGGTGAGGGGCGGAGGGCCATTTTCAGGCTGGCCAAGCCCCCCAGTGATGGAAACTCCCAGCCTCTCCTTTTTTCATTTTTTTATTTATTCTGGGATTTATTTACCTTCTATAATTGAAACTTTGTAGCCTTGGGAGGAGCTCAAACCAGCCAGGGCGGGCAGGAGGGAAGCTTGGCTTCCTCCATCACCAGGGGCAACCCAAGACTCCAGCTCCGTGGCCACGGCCGGCTGAAAGCAGGTATCTGGGGTTTATTTACCTTCTAGTATTGAAACTTTGTTGCTTTGAGTGGAGCTCAGAGTTGCTGTGGCAGGCGGGAAGCTTGGCTTCCTCCATCATTGGGGCAACCAAGCCTCCTGCTTGCTCCAGCTCCATGGCTGCCAGCCGCCATCTTGGTTGGGTTAATTTGCATATAGTCACTCTAATTGGCTGGCGGGCGAGGCTTAAGGCATAGCGAAGGTACAGTCAATTTGCATGTTTGTCTTTTATTAGTGTAGATAGGATTCTCACTAAACATAAAATATTGACATGGTAAAAGAAAGGGAAGGTCACATATCTCAATAAAGCTAAGGTGAATATGTGATTCAGTATTTATTTTATGGTCAGAAATTATCACAAAATACTAAACATATTTCAAATGATTGTTGGGGAAAATTCTCCATGGGTATCTTGCCTTTCTGCACATCTTGGGAGAGAGGTACCAACTGCCTTTTGTTCTAGACTGCATTTTAAGGCTTTTTTTTTTATAGCATCACTATTGGGAGATAGAGACAATGTCATTCTTCAGAGTAGAGGGAAGACATATCTGCCCATTACAAAGAATTCGAGATCTTGAAGTTCAGAGCTCTATAATAAAACCTACCAGGTGTGAAATTGTCACCTAGCCCCTTTAGCATTACTCTGTGGAAAATGGACCTTGGGAGCCAGCAGGAGAAAATGCTACTCCTCCTGCTAATGCTACTGCTGTGAGTAATAAAGTCTTTTTATCTCTGATCAGGAATCTCAGGAATCTGGGACAGTATTCATTAAAATATGGCAAACTAGCTTATTAGTTGAAGAGTAGGGTGAAATCTCAGATGCTTCAAAGTCCTGACAGAGACATTAGGAAAAGAGTGCAAGTAAAGTACCCTGAGAGTAAAGACACCCTTCAGACTACTAATCATAATATGTACCTTACAGTAGTCAAAGAACCTGTGTATCCACTATCATGTAATATAAAACTTACATACTTGTTACAATATAATGTTCCTATTTTTAATAATTAAAACGTTCTAAAATGTGTATATTATATATATATTCTAATTTTTAGCAAAGCTAAAAAAATAAATATACAAATCTGTTGAAAAGCATAATTTAGGGGGTTATATTATAATACTAGAGGCCCAATGTATGAAAATTCATGCAAGAGTAGGCCTTCCTTCCCCCAGCTGCCGGCACCAGCTTCCCTCCAGCACCCAGGACCTGGGCTTCCCTCCTCTGGCCACCCACAGGCACACGGACCAGGGCTGTCTTCCCTCCGGCCCCGGCTTCGTTGGGAAGGATGTCCGGAATGATGTCCGGAACACATCCAGTCTAATTAGTGTATTACCCTTTTATTATTATTGACTAGAAGCCCAGTGCACGACATTCATGCACTGGGGGAGGGGAGCCCTCAGCCCAACCTGTGCCCTCTTGCAGTCCAGGACCCCACAGGGGATGCCCGCCTGCTGTGGAGGCAGGGGAGGCTGCTGCCACTGTTGCTGTGCTTGCCAGCCATGAGCCCGGCTTCTGGCTGAGCAGACCGATCACCAGGGGGCAGCTCTTGCTTTGAGCATCTTCCCCCTGGTGGTCAGTGCATGTCATAGCGACCAGTCATTCCACTGTTCATATTAGGGTTTTATTATATAGGATAATATTTAAAATATATTGTATTTAAAAGATGAAGGACCTACCTCATTTCAGTTGACAATTCAAAACATGTAAGTTATTATTTAGAATATTACAGCACTTTCAAAAAGAAGTGATACCAAATTACCTAATGAAATAGAGTATGTTAGCCTGCTCTCTTTCAATTAACAGCTCTTCCCTTTATTTCCTAGGTCATTGTTCATTTCTCACACTAATTGTTATTTTTTTTTCTTCCATACTTATCAATACATGCTCAAGTGTTGTTGTTTTTCTCCTTAAGGAAAAAAATATGTGTGTGGTTTTTTTTTTGGAAATTTTATATTTTAAATGGGCCTTCTGAAGAAATAATAATAATTAAAAAATCCTTAAAGGCCTGTTTAATGAAAACAGGATGGTGGAATTCCAGGTGGATTAAATAAAACTTTTCAGCATATATTGGGACTGACACCAGTCCTTACTTCAGTCTACAGAGGATGTTCCTCTATCTGTTGGGTTCATAATGTCATAAATTATATAAAATATTAACATAGGTATAAACATAAGTGTGTGGAATCAGAAGACCCAGTTACAAACCTTACTCCAAGACTTGGTGATTATTTAAACCGGCACAGTAACTGACTTGTTCAGAGCTTCATTTTCCTGATTTCATAAAATAGGGAAACAATAACCCAACTCCCCTCTCACAGTTGTGATGAGGATTAAATTACATGATATGCTTGAATATTCTTATAAATCATTGTTAGGTACATATATATTATCACTGAAAACATAAAATTGAGCGAATAACTCAGGGAAGAATTGAATGATGTGTATATCTTAATACTTGCCAAGTCTCTATCTAATCTAATAAAAGAGAAACATGCAAATTGACCGCACCTCTGCTACACCCAAGCCACGCCCACAAGCCAATCAGAGCGACTATATGCAGATTAACCCAACCAAGATGGCGGCTGGCAGCCATGGAGCTGGAGCAAGCAGGAGGCTTGGCTGCCCCGGCGATGAAGGAAGCCAAGCTTCCTGCCTTCCCTGGCCGGCTGTGGCCTCTGCTCAAGGCAACAAAGTTTCAATTATAGAAGATAAATAAATTCCAGATACCTGCTTCCATCCAGCCTCCACTGGGAGCTTGGGTGGCTGGGGGCTGTGGCCAGCCTGCAAACAGCCATCAGCCCCTCACCCAGGATGACCACACCCTCATGGGGTGAGGGTCCCCGCTGGGGGGCTTAGCCAGCCTGCAAACAGCCATCAGCCCCTCACCCAG
>NW_005364596.1:6258195-6263466 GCF_000412655.1 Myotis brandtii
CCTAGTGCACAAATTTTTGTGCACCGGGCCTCTAGTAAGTTTATATCTCTACATAAGTCAGAATGTTCATCAGCATCACAATTTAATATTACTATTATTTGATATTCAGTCAGTTCTGCACTAAGAGCACATTGAAAATCCTTGTTTTATGACTTAAGAGAAAGATGCTAATGTCTGATTTCTCTTTATTGCTGGCCCTTGATGAAGTTGCTACAAGTTCCTAGACATAGCCTAAGAAAAATTGTCTAAGTATGTGGATGGAGACAAATCCTTATAAACCAACACACAGGGGAAAAGACGTCACCTGTGAAAAATAAAAACATGGTGTGTTAATAGTTCTGCTTCACAATTCTGAATATCAGAACCTAATCTGAAATATTTAATTTTCACAGAAGAAGAAGGAGAAGGAGAAGGAGAAGGAGAAGAAGAAGAAGAAGAAAAAAAAGAAGAAGAAGAAGAAGAAGAAAGAGAGAGAGAGAGAGAGAGAGAGAGAGAGAGAGAGAGAGAGAGAAAGAGAGAGAAACATCTATTGGTTGCCTCATGTAAGCACCCCAACAGAGGTTGGAACCCTCAAACCTAGGTATAAGCCCTGAATGGGAATCAAACCCACAACCTTTTGGTATACAGGTGACAATCCAACAACATGAGCCTCCTCTCCAGGGCAACACATTTTTAAATATGTAAGTGCTTGAAAAAAGCACCTTCTTAGCTTTACTAAAAAAAATAAAAAGGAAATGCTATTAGTTACAACAATAAAAGTGAATAAATTCAACTCTACAGTTAAAAATCTAAAATTCTTTATTTAGAGTTAAAAAGATATTTATATACAGAAGCAAGTTAAATGTCAAAGAACAGAGAAGCAGAATGCTTGAATAAACCAGTACAAATCTATATACTTTAATGTTATCCAGCTATAAAAATCACATTTTCAAAAATATTTAATAAAACTGGCTGGAAAAATTATAAAATAATACTTAATGAAAAAAGTAGAAAACTGAAGTAAATATGGGTATTATTTAATTTCTGTTACATATATTAGATGTAAAGAAGGCAGGGAAAATATCAGGATGATGGCAGTAGTAATCGCTAGGTGCTATGATTATACATGATTGTAAATTCCATGTTACTTTCAAGGTAATGTTTAATACCTAGCATTCTATAATGGCCATTTTTTTTTTACTTTTATAATCAGAAATTAAAGAAACATGGGAGAGTTATTGACAAATCCTGCAAAAAAAATTAGCATATGAAGAGTGGAACTACAAAGGGATTGAAAAAAAAAAACAGATGGAAGAGGAATTGCCAAGAAAGGAATTGATTTGAAGATGAATGAAACAATTTCAAATGCCACGGTGAGATAAAATAAAATGAGGATGAAAAGCATCTATTGGGAAAGTCTAAGTGAAAGAAGCATAGGTGGACTTTTCAAGAGGAATCAGGCTTTTGCCAGGGTTGTTTGCCACAGTCTTGGCTGCTGTAGTTTGAAAAGTGAATGAACAAAAAAAATCATAGTCTTTTTTTTTTTTGGAACTTGGCTTTGAAAAGGAGAAAAATTGGGTTTGGGCTAGAGGGTTATATAAAACTAAAAGTTTTTGTTTTTATTCTAAGGTATGAAAAAGTTAGACAAGTATTAAATAATATCATCTTAGTGGTTAAAAGCAAAGGATTTGGGCCGTAACCAGTTTGGCTCAGTGGATAGAGCGTTGGCCTGTGGACTGAAGGGTCCTGGGTTTGATTCCGGTCAAGGGCATGTACCTTGGTTGCGGGCACATCCCCAGTGGTGGGTGTGCAGGAGGCATCTGATCGATGTTTCTCTCTCATCGATATTTCTAGCTCTCTATCCCTCTTCCTTCCTCTCTGTAAAAAAATCAATAAAATATATTTTTTTAAAAAAAGCAAAGGATTTGGAATCAGATGAACCAGATTTGAATTTGGGGAACATACACTAGATGCTATCCAATCTTATTAGGAGAAATTTTTTTTCAGAGGATTGTCTCAGTCAGCTACCTTTGGAGAAATGTTAAAAACTGGCTCTTTTGTGGAATATAATGAACAACAAACATAAACTGATGAACAAAAACAGATTCAGAGACAGAGAAGCATTGATCAGACCATCAAACCTCAGAAGGAAGGTAGGGGAGGGTGGGGGTAAGGGGAAGAGATCAACCAAAGGACTTGTATGCATGCATATAAGCTAACCAATGAACACAGACACCAGGGGGATGAGGGCATGAGTGGGGCGGTGTGGGGGCAGTGGGGAGATAAGAACACATACGTAATACCTTAATAAAGAAAAAAAAGATAATAAAAAAACTGGCTCTTTCCTACTTGCACGTTTTAAGAAAAAAATCAAACTCTACATATAGGTCTAAGGCTTTAATTAGTTCTTCAATGTCTTTTTGGAATAAATTACATTTATGATACATCATTTACAATTAACCATTGTAAATTCTTTAAAGTAGAGTTAAAATTGAAAGCCTTTAGGGAACAAAAGCTTTCCCAAACTCTTACCAATTGTTTCTCTCCACATATAATTCAACTACAATTTATAATTTAAATTTTTTAAATTCTTTAGTGTTTAAAGTATTACATATGTCTCCTTCCCCCCCCCCGAAGACTTTTCAAAGCATTCAATTTAATTTCCATGGAAACAAATTGTTTTTTAAAAAGTGTCTTTCACATATACTTAAATGGCTTACATAATCTTTAAATTTAAAATGACAAGTGACACTAAAAAATAACTTTGGGGGGCAAACTCAACAGACTCTTGGTAAATTAAATCTGCAACTCAATTAGAGGGAACAGGAGTGCTTGAGGCTACAGGAGGGTGTAGACCAGTTGAGAGCACTGGGTGTTGTTTTAAGGAAGATTAGAATGTTGGTTATCAGTGCTTTGGGTAAGTAGAGTTGGGATAACAGAGTTTGCTGTACAGAAACTAAAGTGAACAAATGATGGAGCAAAGTCCTGATCCAAAAAAAATTTAAAAAAATCTATGTATTGATGTGTACGTGATCAGAATGTATACTTCTTATCAGAAGTTCAGTAGTGCCCTAGCCAGCGTGGCTCAGTTGGTTGGAGCATTGTCCCATATACCGAAAGGTCATGGGTTCAACATCCCCAGTTGGGACACATTTGGAAGGCAACCAATTCATGATGTTCTCTCTCACATCGATGTTTCTCTCTCCCTTTCTCTAAAATCAATAAGTATATCCTCAATTGAGGATTAAAATAAAAAGAGTCCAGTAGTAAACTAATGAGATTAAAAGTAATTTTAAATCATATACCTTAGTGATATATTATGTGAAACTTTCCAAAGTATAAAGTGATCTAAACAAAAAAACACTAGAACCACATTAACCATATATTGAAATATTATTTTCAATAAATATCTATTTCACAAGAAATTAAATTTTGAATGCATTCTTTGGCTGGAAGTTGAAGGGATATCATTTGGCAGCAGTCTTTAAAGAGATAAATTGAGAAGTGTGGTCTTTGGTGATTTTTATTTTTGAAAAATTATTGCAGAAATTTAATTTTTTTGCTATTTTTAATTCTCATTGTAAATTTCCATGAAGCAAAATGGACAGTAGATCAAATTATATAACTCTCTACTGTGAGAGAAATCAATAACATTTTGTTAAAATTGGTCCATTAGTGTGCTTTCTTGCTATGTGAGTAGGCAAAGGAGGGAGATGTACATCCCAGGATTCCTGTGCACACCTCACAGGACTGACTGCTGAGGCATGTACACAAAGCAGGTCTCTGAGCCCAGACTCAGAGGTCCAGTACCAGAATAATTTCCAACACAAGTGGTAGGCCAGAGGGGAAACTAAGCCATCATTGGGGAATGAAGAGAAGCAATAGAGAGAGAGCACAACTGAAGTATTGGTTGCCAAACTGGGAATCTAGAGCAGGCAGCAGATTGCTGAGACAAGAGAGAGAGAGAGAGAGAGAGAGAGAGAGAGAGAGAGAGAGAGAGGAGATGGCTTACATAATCTTTAAATTTAAAATGACAAGTGACACTAAAAAATAACTTTGGGGGGCAAACTCAACAGACTCTTGGTAAATTAAATCTGCAACTCAATTAGAGGGAACAGGAGTGCTTGAGGCTACAGGAGGGTGTAGACCAGTTGAGAGCACTGGGTGTTGTTTTAAGGAAGATTAGAATGTTGGTTATCAGTGCTTTGGGTAAGTAGAGTTGGGATAACAGAGTTTGCTGTACAGAAACTAAAGTGAACAAATGATGGAGCAAAGTCCTGATCCAAAAAAAATTTAAAAAAATCTATGTATTGATGTGTACGTGATCAGAATGTATACTTCTTATCAGAAGTTCAGTAGTGCCCTAGCCAGCGTGGCTCAGTTGGTTGGAGCATTGTCCCATATACCGAAAGGTCATGGGTTCAACATCCCCAGTTGGGACACATTTGGAAGGCAACCAATTCATGATGTTCTCTCTCACATCGATGTTTCTCTCTCCCTTTCTCTAAAATCAATAAGTATATCCTCAATTGAGGATTAAAATAAAAAGAGTCCAGTAGTAAACTAATGAGATTAAAAGTAATTTTAAATCATATACCTTAGTGATATATTATGTGAAACTTTCCAAAGTATAAAATGATCTAAACAAAAAAACACTAGAACCACATTAACCATATATTGAAATATTATTTTCAATAAATATCTATTTCACAAGAAATTAAATTTTGAATGCATTTTTTGGCTGGAAGTTGAAGGGATATCATTTGGCAGCAGTCTTTAAAGAGATAAATTGAGAAGTGTGGTCTTTGGTGATTTTTATTTTTGAAAAATTGTTGCAGAAATTTAATTTTTTTGCTATTTTTAATTCTCATTGTAAATTTCCATGAAGCAAAATGGACAGTAGATCAAATTATATAACTCTCTACTGTGAGAGAAATCAATAACATTTTGTTAAAATTGGTCCATTAGTGTGCTTTCTTGCTATGTGAGTAGGCAAAGGAGGGAGATGTACATCCCAGGATTCCTGTGCACACCTCACAGGACTGACTGCTGAGGCATGTACACAAAGCAGGTCTCTGAGCCCAGACTCAGAGGTCCAGTACCAGAATAATTTCCAACACAAGTGGTAGGCCAGAGGGGAAACTAAGCCATCATTGGGGAATGAAGAGAAGCAATAGAGAGAGAGCACAACTGAAGTATTGGTTGCCAAACTGGGAATCTAGAGCAGGCAGCAGATTGCTGAGACAAGAGAGAGAGAGAGAGAGAGAGAGAGAGAGAGAGAGAGAGAGAGAG
>NW_005364596.1:6264461-6274082 GCF_000412655.1 Myotis brandtii
GAGAGAGAGAGAGAGAGAGAGAGAGAGAGAGAGAGAGAGAGGAGACAGATGGAGGTAGGGAGCTCAAGGGCCAGTTTTCAGTCTTATGAATGTTGAGTTTCATTACTATATTTCTATTTTTTGTGGTCTGTATTTTCTTCTTTCTTTTTTTAAAAATCCTCACCTGAGGATATTTTTTCCATTGATTTTCAGAGAGAATGAGGGAAAGACAGAGAGAAATATTGATGTGAGAGAAACACATCAATTGGTTGCCTCCTACACGTGCCCTGACCAGTCCCAGGATGGGGAAGATCTTGCAACCAAGGTACTTGCCCTTGATTGGAATCAAACCCAGGACCCTTCGGTCCCCAGGCCTATGTTCTATCCACTGAGACAAACTGGCTAGGGTGGTCTGTATTTTCTTTTCTGGGGTCATCCAACTGGGTCTGAAGGTGGAGTTCAAGCTTCTTGTTGCTTTCAGGCAAAACTCACTTTCTTTTTCCTGATGTAGCATGTGTTAGCACATCATTCTCTCTCTCTCTCTCTCTCTCTCTCTCTTTAAGGAAAGCAGACTGCTACATACAGTGCCTCATTCAGATGTGTCTGGAATCTTGGAAGCTTGACTAACCTACTTGTCCCACAAATGGACCTTGAGAAGTTCCAGCAGGAGAGCACAGCTACTTGTATACCCTTGACCGAAGAAAGGTCCTCTCTTCTACCAGGGAAGGTCATCATCCTCTTCCACTGAGATGCAGCTTCCACAGGGACCCACATGAAGTGGTGAGGGAGGAAGGGGACACCCACCTACCATCCAGATCAGCTGAATCAACCTCGATGATGAATGGGGTGACAGGTGTCGCAGCCAGATGGCTCTTACATCCCGCACATCATTTTGTACCCCTCCTTTTTACTGTTATTTGAGATTCCTCAGGACATTTATCCTCAACTTTCAGCAGTTTATCTCTTAGCTTGTTATTTTTTCTATCCAATAATACGGTCTTCCTACTTTAGAACATTTTAATATTCTAGTAAGGATGAGATTAGGGTGAGGCAAGTACCAAAATTAAGAAGACATTCATTCTCAGGGTCATGCCATTTTCTTGTTAAAACCAGTTAACTTCAACTCATTGATAACCTCAGTGTCCTATCTTTCAACTCAAATCTTCTAGTATCTCTATTCCAATAATTTTTCAAACCCATCAATTGACCGTTTCTACTAACTTAATTGTCACCTATCCCCTTAATCTCTTAACTCTCTTCGCTACCCTCTTTAATTCCATGCATCAGCATCAGCATCACTCCCTTCTATATACACCCTCAGCTCCCTTCCATTTTCTGACTTTCTTGTACTTGAAGAAAAACCACAAGCCCAAGCCCTGGCCAGGTAGCTCAGTTGGTTGGAGCATCATTCAGATAAGCCAAGGTTTCTGGTTTGATCTCACCTCAGGGCACATACAGGAAGGAACCATGAATGCCTGGGTAGATGGAACAACAAACTGGATGTTTCTCTCTCTCTCTCTCTCTCTCTCTAATAAAATAAAATAAAATAATTAATTAAAAAAACAGAGACCCAAATACATTCAACCCTCTGCCTGTTTTACACTTGCACCCATGTAGCTAATCATAATTGGAGAAAAGCATACAATCATGCTGAATACTGCGTGTTAATGATTACTAAGCTGGAGTAGGATCTCCAGGATGTTAGGAAATCATACTCTCCTACCCTAGTTTCTTTACACTGTCACCCTCCTACATGACAATTTCCTACATTCTTCCGTCTCCTCACTCAGCCCATCTTTTCCCGCCTAATACTAGTTGTTGATTTTGCTTCCTACCACATTGAGAACAGTAAACATTGAGAGGGAAAAATATATTATGTGTCATATAATATATTTTTAATGCCATAATAATTTTAGTTTTACAGAGGTAAATATTTTTTTTTAAATTAAGCTACTGAAACCTATAAAAATATAAGTGCATATGTTTCGACTATGGGTCCGGGTGATGACTTTATAAATTCAAAATTTCTAAATTTAAAACAATGGGGGGTTGGAGGCCTGACTAAAAACAGTGAAGAGATTGAGAAGTTCAGGCTGGTAGTTACAAAATCGCCATAGGGATGTAAAGTATAACACAGGGAATATAGTCAGTGATATTGTAATAACTATGTATGGTGCCTGCTGGGTAATGAAAATACAGGGAGGGACACTTCGTAAAGTACACGATTGTTTAACTGCTATGCTGTACACCTGAAACTAATACAAAATAATATTGAATATAAACTATAATTGAAAAAAAAGCAATGGAGAAAAATCAGAAAAAAAAACAGAGAATAAATCACATAAACATTTAAAATTTTAAATGGCATAAAATATTACAAATACACTTTAAAAACACCCAGGGTAAATATTATTTATCATGAGTAGAGCTGCAAGAAATTAATGTCCTCACTCTGTAATCATAAAAAAAACTGAACAGCCCTATCTGGTTTGGCTCGGTGGAAAGAGCATCGGCCTATGGACTGCAGGGTTCTAGTTTTGAATTCCGTCCTATAGGCTCCTCCCTGGCCCAAACCCTGGTCAGGGCTCGTGCAGGAGGCAACCAATCTATGTGTTTCTTGCACATTGATATTTCTCTCTGTCTTTCCCTCTCTCTTCCACTCTCTGAAAAAATCAATGGAAAAAATATCAGGTGAGGATTAAATGAAATAACAATGCACAAAAAACAAAAATATTTATAAACAGAAAAAATGTTAAATTCTATTAATTTAAGAAATAAAGATTTACACATTAGAACCCTCTTTCAAATTATCAACGTAAAATAATAGTAAATTTAAAATTTAAAGAATACTTATATTAAATTTAATAATACATATTAAACTTTTACTAGATTAAATACAATTGAATTTAGAATAATAATAATTTTTAAACTAAGGCTGTAGTGAACTAGAAATTCATTCTTCTCCCAATGCAATTTGAAAATATATGCTAAATTTTAAAGAAGCATTCCTATCTTTTTGAAATAATAATTTAATATCTGGGATTCATTTGGATTTCAAAAGAAAGTAGCAGTTCGAAAAGTATATATATGTATATGTGTATAATATGTATATGTATGTGTGTATAGATATGTATAATACTTTCAGAATAATAATTTTTCTAAAACCAAATTTTTACAAAAGTAAAAGGGGGAAAAAAGATAAATTTTGTGTATCCACAGCATGGAGAATCATGCAACCATTAAACATGCTATTTTTATAAAGAGGATTTAATAACATGATAAATTACTTATGTAATGATTATTTTTAAAAAGAACATAAACTTATGAGTATTTCTTCAATTCAGAACAAAATGTGTAGAGAAAAAGGAAGAAATATAGCAAAACGTATAAAACAGTTATATCTGAGTAGTATCACAGGATTTTGATTTTTTAAAAAGTGTTTATGTATTTTTAAAAGTTTCTTTAATAAGAATATTTCACTTTATAATCAGAAAAAGACTCTACTTTTTTAAATAAGGAAAATAACGTAAATATATTTAGCAGAACATCATGAGCAAATCACTATACGTAGGGCATGTCCTATAAAGAGTTGAGTAATGTTATATATAATTTTTTTTCAGTTTTCACAATTCTGTTGACCTAGGTTTATTAAATATATTCCAGACTGTCCCTGTGTTATTGCTCTTTCCTCCTAATTTACTTTACTTCTATTTCTAGACCCAGTCTCATCTTCCCTCCTTCCCTTTTCATAGGTACACCCTCATCTCTGGGAAGTGTTCCTTTACAATAACATTTGCACAGATCACAAAAACATTAGACTTTAATTACAGTTCAATTTTGCTTTTCCTTAAACCAGAGCATGACTTCTGAGATTTTGAGGCAGGGAAGAGTTAGTTTGGGGGAATTTCTATATTAACACAGCATTTGAATGTTAACATGAAATATGTTATAATCAAGAATTTAAAGATCATTGAGGAAAAGTGGTAACAGGATCTTTGTTACTGTTTCTGTTGTTGTTATATATAAATCTCTGATAAACACTCACCTTCATATGTTTAACAAGTTGCAATCATTAATTACATGAGTATGATCTATCACTGATATTAGTGTCCTGTATATATGAACAGAAATACCAATTTCTGAATTCATGTCATGGCCAATGAAACCCCAGTTTCCTGGATATGTAGAACTTAATCATCAGAAACATAAATAGCTTTACTATATTTTCCTCAAATTTTATATTTGTTGCCCGGCTAGCATGGCTCAGCAGTTGAGTGTCAACCTATGAATCAGGAGGTGAGGGTTCAATTCCTGGTCAGGGCACATGCAGGAGGCAACCGATCAATATTTCTCTCTCATCATTGATGTTTCTATTTCTCTCTCCCTCTTCTTTCCTCTCTGAAATCAATAAAAATACATTTTAACAAAACTTTGCATTTGTTTTATTCCTTTTCCAGTCCCATATACTTATATACATTCTATATGCTAATCTTTGAGATAGTTCTGCATAACAAAACAGCAACATCAATGGGTCTACACTTTATTGAGTTTAACCAACAGAAGAATATCTAGCCCTAACCGGTTTGGCTCAGTGGATAGAGCATCGGCCTGCGGACTCAAGGGTCCCGGGTACGATTCCGGTCAAGGGCATGTACCTTGGTTGTGGGCACATCATCTCCAGTGAGTGTGCAGGAGGCAGCTGATTGATGTTTCTCTCTCATCGATGTTTCTAACTCTCTATCCCTCTCCCTTCCTCTTTGTAAAAAATCAATAAAATATATTTTTTTTAAAAAATAAAAAAAACAAAAAAAAACCAGAAGAATATCTAATATACTAACAACAATATGCTGGTTGTCATAAAAATTCTGCCAACATAGAATATAGCTAATATTTCAACAATTCTAAATGTGTGCATATATAATAATCAATGCACTTTTTATACCAGATATTAATTAGGAAGCAACCCTACAGTCTTAGTGAAATCATCAAAAGTTCACCAGTACTTTTTAAATAAAATATAAGCAACAATAGCTCCTATCATCCAATTATAGATTTTAAAAGCTAACTTGTATTTTACTAAAGTAGCTTCCCCTTATCTGTGACTGCACTTTCTGCAGTTTCAGTTACCCATAGTCAGCTGCGATCTGAAAGTATTAAATAGAAAAATTCCAGAAGTAAACAATTTATAAGTTATAAAATGCATAAGCAGAGTGATGAAATGGCACGCTTTCCCAGTCCATCCCGCCCAGGACGTCAGTCATCATTTTTGTCCATGGTGTCCACACTGTATATGCTCCCCTCCCATTAGTCAATTAGTAGCCATCTGTCAGTTTTGCGGTGCTGGTGTCCATATAACCCTTATAGTAGCCTAATGCTACATCACAATATCTACGTTGTTTATTCACCTCACTTGATCTCATCATGGAGGCATTGTATCGTCTCACAGCATCAGAGAAAGGAGGGGGAGTACAGTACAAGAAGGTATTTTGAAAGAGTCTACATTTATGTAGCTTTCCTTACAGTGTATTGTTATTATTGTTCTATTTTATTATTAGTTATTGTTGTTAATCTCTTGCTGTGCCTAATTTGCAAATTACATTTTATTATACATGTGTATGTATAAGATACATACACATTTAGAATGAGAATAAACATAGCATATATAGGTGCAGTACTATTCAAGCATCCACTGGGGGTCCTGGAACATATCCCCCACAAATAAGGGCGGGGGGACTACTGTGCTTTAATTGTGCTTTCTCTCATTTATCATTTCAAACAACCTATCCTGAATTGGCAGTCTCGCTCTGACAACAACTCTTCGATCATCCATGATGTGGGAACAGGGCAGAAGCAGAAGCAGAGGAAACATAGAAAGAGATGCACAATTTATGACACAAGAAGGAGCCTCGAGATAAGGCAGCAAAAGAGGCTTCTAGGAGCCTTTTTAAAACAATCCCCTGTACCAGGTGTTACACGAGAAAACCAAGATCAGAGGCTGTAGAAGAAGATTATTATCGGTAGATAGGGTTCAACATATTATTCTTCCCACCCTAGCACATTTTTCATATTCCACAGCATTTTTTTCTATGCATTTTTAAAGATATCATTCTGCTTCTGAGACTATGACTTCTCTCTCCTGACCATCAGGAGGTAGTGCTGGAAATAAATGTTGAGGCAGGGATGGTGCCCAGACTCAGCCATGTTCCTGGTCTGATTATTGGGTAAGTATACCCCATGGTTCATTAGATTTTAGAAGATTCTGCCTCAGCATTGGATGCATAAACAATAGTACCTAGGTGTGTTAACTCTTGTCAAATTCTTTCTGAAAAAAGATGGAAAATATTTTCCATTTATCATACTCTATCCAAGTAACATTTGATGCTCAAAGTTGTTTGGCAATGGGCTTCTCATGAAGTATAGGAATCTTGCCTGGTCCTCCTTAGAACATTAGGGAAAAATTCTTTCCAGATGGCAGGAGTTGTAAGTGAAATCCACAAAATTAATAATTTTTTCTGTCATCAGGTTTTCTAATATGGCTGAGTAAGCTAGAGGAGATACAAGACAATTTTTTGTTAAGAAGAACTTCCTGAAGTTCGACTGGCATCCATAGTGGCTTTAAAATAATCTTTGGTGTTTCCGGCCAGCGTGGCTCAGTGGTTGAGTGTTGACTTATGAATCAGGAGGTCATGGTTGGATTCCCGGTCAGGGCTCGTGCCCGGGTTTCTCCATCCCCAGTGTGGGGCATGCAGGAGGCAGCCGATCGATGATGATTCTCTTGTCATTGATGTTTCTATCTCTTCCTCTCCCTTCCTCTCTGAAATCAATAAAAATATATTACGAAATAGTCTTTGGTGTGATCTTACAGTTGATCTGAACCATGTTCCTATAGCTAATTATTTACAGTACAATTGCAGATGTGGGTAAATTACATGGCCTGAAAACTATAGAGACAACAGAATGAGATATTTTGAGATGAGATCAAGACTATGTTGATAAAATAAAAACATTGCCGTTGTCAGAATAGCCTACTCATATTGTTGTTATGAAATATACACCATAGGATCTGCTCTCACGTGCTATTTATGCAATAAAGCTGGCCTTTAGATTAGGGTTGCTATTCAAACAGAAGTACCTTGATAGGAGGATTGTTAAAAATTAGAGATCACTAGAGGTCCAATGTCCAGGATATTTGGCCTTGTTAGCTATAGTGGTGGTGGGGGAGGGGAGGGCAATTTTTAAAAGTCATTTTCTTCTGTGGTACACAGAGTTCCTTTAAACAGCACTTCCCTGTTTTTCCTTATTCCCCTCCCCAGCTCTGTCCTGTAATGGCTATTGTCTTCTTGATAGGTTCAACCCAAAGCTCACCTCCACCCTTTCCTCTTTATCTTAGTCCTCCAACCATCAACTTTCAATTCCTACTAAATCTCTGCCTTGTCTTGCAAATTCACTGCACACTTTGCCTTCCATATTCAGGCTATGTTTTATAGAATACATTTCTTTTCCCCAAATGAAGGGTCAAAGTAGCTTCATAGTGATAGGAAAAAGGCACTGGTGTAAAAAGGATGGATCAACTCTGTTGCACTGCTACACTGAGAGGTAAGAGCTTTGTTAGGAGCCTTGAGAGCACTAGTAGTATGGAAAACAAAGGTAATGAATGAGAGTGTGAATAAGAACTCTGGACTGGTTCAAAATTTATATCTATCTATGTATCTATACATCTATATCAATTTTGAACCAGTTCAGAGTGTCTTCTTACTCTCTTACTCCCTAATTTATTTTCTATATCACTAGACAGCTATACTTATACATACACATATAGTATAGATGTAGATATAGATTAGAGATAGAGATAGGAATAGAGATAGAGATAGCGGTATACTCTATTATCTACTATACTGGGTTGACTAAGCATCAAAATTTGTTCAATAAGTGAAAACTGCCTAGTTTGTTTTATGATGTGCAAATGATCAAAATTTTCCAAAATATAAATTGTTCTACTGAGATTCCTCCACCACAAAAAAGTTTTTACATTTCAATAAGCACTTTACACATTTGTTTTCATACCATTCATTTGCGTTTTGTCACCATTATGTGGAATTGTGGGAGTATTTCAATTGAAGTCAATTTGGAAAAATCTGAGCACTTTGGTGAAATTAGTACCAGAGATAGACATTCATCTCAGTGTGCACTTGCCAGAAATGATTTTGATTTTTTTCTTAGTTCAGACTCAGATTAATCTAAGGAACATAAAGTTGGCGAAGTAATTTAATTTATTTGGACTCAAAATCATTCTTCTTGTCTATTAGAGTGTTTGCTTATTTTTAACTTCAGACTAACACATGTCTATAATAATATTTAATAAATCTAGAATAACAGTTACCTATAATTTAGGAATGATAAGAGAAGAGCATCCTTTTAAAACAGTAAGATCTGGTGCTAAAATCATATCGTTTCAGTGTTTCCTAGAGCGTGAAAGATGAGTGTGCATGAGCACGTTCCCCACAAAGTAGCAGGATAAAACATCACCTCTAAAACAGGTTAGATAAAAACGAGGTCATTTCACACAAAGTCCAGAATGATTAAAAACTCACTACTAGCACCTTCTGACCCCACACTCAGCACCGTGGTCCGGCCTGTGAACCGTGAGCATCAGGCCATGGTGAGCAATGTCAAAGATTTGCTGGAAGCACAGCTTTCTGAGAGATGTCTGAGACTCAAGCACAGAATCCTTGCTCCACTAGAGAGCACTAATGACCAAACTCTTGTTACTGAAGCTTTGGCAGAGACAATTTACTTTTTATAAATCTGAATATACTTTAACCATTACAACTAACTTCCCTAGAGAAGCAGTTCTAATATGGTGAATATAGTAACTTTAAGCATCTTTTAATAGAGAAGAGCTTGTGTGCTCTGTTTCATGATAGTATCTGACAAATATATACATATGTAGAAGTAGATTACAAAATCATTCATAGTACTCCTCTTTCTTTTTATTTTTAAACTAGAGGCTTGATGCATGAAATTCATGCAAGAGTAGGCCTTCCTTCCCCTGGCTGCCAGTACCAGCTTCCCTCTGGCACCCGGGACCCGGGCTTTCCTCATAGAAGGAGGCCCCACCCACCTGCTGCAGCCTGCCAGCTGGTGGCCTGGGCCTCCCTCCCTCTGTGGGGTGATCATAGGGCAATGGCCAGGCCTCCAACCCATCGCATAGCACCTGCCTTGGCTGGCCTGGCGCCAGTGGGCATCATAGCATTGTCCTGGATGGTCATCTGGGTGGTCATGCAGAAGGTCGTCTGGATGGTCATTCTGCTAGTCAGTCATCCAGTCTAATTAGCATATCATGCTTTTATTATTATAGACTAGAGGCCCGGTGCACAAAAGTTTGTGCACTCGGGGGGGTAGGGAGGGGGGTCCCCCAGCCCGGCCTGTGCCCTCTCGCAGTCTGGGACCCCTCGGGAGATAACGACCTGCTGGCTTAGGCCTGCTCCTGGGTGGCAGAGGGCAGGCCCAATCCCTAAGTGCAGCCCCTGGTCAGGCTCAGAGCAGGGCCGATTGGGGAGTTGGAGCGCCGCCCCATCATGCACAGAGCAGGGCGGATCGGGAGGTTGCGATGCCACCCTCAGTCACGCTCAGGGTAGGGCC
>NW_005364596.1:6275002-6277967 GCF_000412655.1 Myotis brandtii
CGCTGTCACTGGAGCAAGCAAGCCTCCCTGTTCGCTTCAGTGCATGGCTGCCGGCTGCCATCTTGGCTGACAGTTAATTTGCATAAGGATATGCTGATTAGCCAATGGGAAGGGTAGCGGTCGTACGCTAATTACCATGTTTCTCTTTTATTAGTGTAGATTCCAACATAGCACTATAGGACTTCAAATTTTCAAATAATGTCAACACCAGCAAAGAAAAAGTGATGAATATGATTGTGTGGAATATAGTGTCATTTCACTGCCCAAAATGCTGATATGATATCATGCCAGAGTTATGTTATGCTTTCTCTTTTACCAAAAACCAACTGTGTTTTCCCTGAGGTTCATGGTCAATCTTAAAGAACTCTCCTAGTTTTTAGATACAAATAAAATCCAGAAAGCAATACTTAAATCATTATGTCATTATCTATATCTACACTAATAAAAGACAAAGATGCTAATTGACCATACCTTCGCTACGCCCACCAGCCAATCAGAAGAGTATGCAAATTAATCCCAAAAAGATGGCTGTTAAATTTGAATACTGCAGGTGTGGCTGGCAGCACCAGATGCCACCCAGGGAGGCTGAGCCAGCGATCGCTCCAGTCAGAAGCCTGAGGCCTGGGTAGGGGCGAAGCCAACAATCGCCTGGGGCTGTGGGTCCCCTACCCAGGCCTAATGCCCGGCCAGAGGCCTGAGGCCTGGGCAGGGGCGGAGCCTACAATTGGCAGACTGGGGGTCCCCTGCCCAGGCCTAATGCCCCTGCCAGAGGCCTGGGGCCTGGGTAGGTGATTGAAGCAGGCTGGGAGTTCCCTGTCCAGGCCTAATGCCCGGCCAGAGGCCTGAGGCCTGGGCAGGGGCAGAGCCTGTGATCGCATGGGGCTGGGGGTCCCCTGCCCAGGCCTAATGCCCCACCTAAGGCCTTAGGCCTGGGCAGGGGCCGAGCCGGGGATCGGTGTGAACTACAGAGGAAACACCTTTTCTGACCACTCATTGGCTAAGCTCCCTGTATGCCACTGGTAGTATTCTTAGTAATTTGGGCAATAAAAATCCAAGAAGTTGATGTAGGGTTTTTCCACCTCACTCCTGGAGAAAAATGAAGGTCTGCTGCTGGAGGGGCTATGAAATATCATATCCTGCCCTAGCCAGTTTGGCTCAGTAGATAATGCCTCGGCCTGCCCACCGCAGGGTCTGGGTTCAATTTTGATCAAGGGCATGTACCTAGGTTACAGGCTCTTCCCTGGCTGGGGCCCAGGTCAGTACTCATGCAGGAGACAACCAATCAAAGTGTTCCTCTCACTTTGATGTTTCTCTCTGTCTTTCCCTTTCTCTTCTACATTCTCTAAAAATCAATGGAAACATATCCTCAGGTGAGGATAAAAAAAATAATAATAAAGAAATGTCATATCCTATGAAAGACACATCTTGAAAATGCCTAAAGAAAGATGTCATTTTTTCATGGTGAAGGGACTGGAGTCTGTGTTGATGAAAACACCTTGGTGGCTGCGGTGACTGGCAGTGGCTGCAGCAGCGGGGTGATAGGGCTGGTGCCTTCCCCTGATCAGCCTGGTCGCCTCCCACAAAGGGAGGCCAGACTGCAACTTAAGCCCGCTCCCCAAGGGGAGCAGGGAGCAAGCCTAAGCCATCAGTAGGACATCCCCTGAGGGCTCCCAGTATGTGAGAGGAAGCAGGCTGAGCTGAGGGACCACCCCCCCACCAGTGCACGAATTTGGCACACCAGGCCCCTAGTCTACACTAATAAAAGACAAACATGCAAATTGACCGTACCTTCGCTATGCCTTAAGCCATGCCCACCAGCCAATCAGAGCGACTCTATGAAAATTAACTCAACCAAGATGGTGGCCAGCAGCCATGGAGCTGGAGCAAGCAGGAGGCTTGGTTGCCCCAATGATGGAGGAAGCCAAGCTTCCCGCTTGCCGCAGCCTAGCTCTAAGCTCCACTCAAAGCAACAAAGTTTCAATTATAGAAGGTAAATAAACCCCAGATACCTGCTTTCAGCTGGCCGTGGCCATGGAGCTGGAGTGAGCAGGAGGCTTTCCTCCCACCCGCCCTGGCTGGCTCTGAGCTCCTCTCAAGGCTACAAAGTTTCAATTATAGAAGGTAAATAAATCCCAGAATTAAAAGAAAAAAGAAAAAAAGGAGAGGCTGGGAGCTTCTGTCGCTGGGGGGCTTGGCCAGCCTGAAAATGGCCCTCAGCCCCTCTCCCAGACTGGCCAGGCACCTCAGAAGGACCCCCTACCCTGAAGGGGGTGTGACCAGCCTACAAACAACCATCAGCCCCTCAATGCAGGAGCTGCTCCCTGGTGGTCAGTGCGCTCCCCCAGGGGAAGCTCTGCTCAGCCACAAGCCAGGCTGATGGCTGCCAGCACAGCGGTGGTGGTGGGAGCCTCTCCCGCCTCCTCAGCAGCACTAAGGATGTCCGACTGCAGCTTAGGCTTGCTCCCCGCTGGCAAGTGGACATCCCCTGAGGGCTGCAGGGCTGCCAGAGAGATGTCTGACTGCCAGCTTGGGCCCGATCCCCCAGGGAGCGGGCCTAAGCCAGCAGGTGGACATCCTCTGAGGGGTCCGAGATTGCAAGAGGCCATAGGCCGGGCTGAGGGACCCCTCCCAAGTGCACAAATTTTTGTGCACCAGGCCTCTAGTCCTATCTAATAATAGACAAACATGGTAATTAACCATGCCTCCGACACGCTTCCCATTGGCTAATCAGGGCGATATGCAAATTAACTGCCAACCAAGATGGCAGCCAGGCAGCTGAAGCAAACAGGAGGCTTGCTTGCTCCAGTGATGGAAGAAGCCAAGGTTCCCCACCTGCCGCTGCCAGCCTTTGAGCTGCACTCTAAGCAACTATGTTGCAATTATAGAAGCTAAACAATCCCCAGAAACCTGCTTTCAGCCAGCTGGGCCTCAGAGCTGGAGTTGCAACAGTGTTTCAATTATAGAA
>NW_005364596.1:6279806-6308256 GCF_000412655.1 Myotis brandtii
GTGGCATCGCAACCTTCCAATCCGCCCTGCTCTGTGCATGACAGGGGGCGGTGCCCCAACTCCCCAATTGGCCCTGCTCTGAGCCCGACCAGGGGCTGCACCTAGGTATTGGGCCTGCCCTCTGCCACCCGGGAGCAGGCATAAGCCAGCAGGTCGTTATCTCCCGAGGGGTCCCAGACTGCGAGAGGGCACAGGCCGGGCTGAGGGACCCCCTCTCCCCCCCGAGTGCACAAACTTTTGTGCACCGGGCCTCTAGTATATATATAAAAGGCTAATTGTCTTTCTGTCCATCTGGTAGCTATAACGCACACTGACCACTATGGGGCAGATACTCAATGTCGGAGCTGCCATGACATGCACTGCCCATTTAAAAATAAATGGCACTGACCTAGCCAGTTTGGCTCAGAAGATAGAACATCAGCCTGCAGACTGAAAGGTCCCAGTTCAATTCCGGTCAAGGGCACATGCCAAGGTTGCAGGCTCAGTTCGCAGTAGGGGTTGTGCAGGAGGCAGCAGATCAATGATTTTCTCTATGATGATGTTTCTATCTCTCTCTCACACTCCCTTCTTCTATATCAATAAAAATATATTTTAAAAAATATAAAATAAATAAATGGCACCACAGACCTGGCCCCCAAAAACCAACACTCAGCTTCCCCCAAGTGGGACACAGGCCCCACCACCACCCCAGAGCAACACCCCACCAAATCGCAACCAATGCTGCCAAGACCCCATGGTGCAAAATGCAGCCCACAATCCAGCCCAGCCCAGAAAGAGTCACTGTGGGTGATGGGTAATGACGTCACGCAGCAACGCCCCGCTTCCTCTCCCTAACAACTAGACTCCTTGGAGTTTCTTCAGCCCAGGAACCCGACTTGCTTTATAGCCAGGTGCAAACATTTCACACTTTAACCAAATGTCTGTGAAGCATTTTCCCACCCCTCATCTCATTTGGTCCTCACAGAAGTGCTGGAGTAGGTAGATAGGAGACTCGGTAGAATCCTATTTTCTTTTCATTAGCCGGAAAATGGAGATTTAGAAAGTTTAGTAACTTGACCAGACTAAAAAGAAGTAAGAAATGGTGTACCTTGAAAATGACTTCAGGTTTCTCTCACTGCGCAGAATATAGTCAAACACTGCTGCAGTTAAATATGTTACCCTTTGTCCTCCCTGTATGATCTACAGTAATAATATGCTTTGTGTTGGTATTTACTGCTGTATTGATGACAATTACCTGAAAGAGAAGTTGGGGTGTTTCACTAACTGGAAAAAGCTTAGCTAAATCAGAAAGCAGGTCTAATTAAGCAAGTTTATTCTATATATATATAAGGCTAAGTTGACTCATGCATGAGCAATACATATAACGCTCTCGCTGGTGCCAATCGCATGCATGTGTTTTGATCTGTCATTGTCGATCGTGAATTTGATTGACACTTCTATTATAGAGAAAGGGTGAAGAGCGACATTAAAATATTCTAATTAATTTTCTTTCAATGTGCATGAATCCATGCACCAGGACACTAGTAGAACTATAACACCATTGGGTAGACATGATGCTGGTGGGTATGAAATACATACCATTTCTGTAACACATAACTAAAATAAAATAGCTATTTAAATTTTTTAACTAAAATAAATTTTTAAACTTTATTTGCATTTATTTCATGCTGAATTTATTCCCAGAACAGAAATGTTTCTTTATTTACTTTCTTGGGGGATAGCTTCTTCTGTGCAGCCTCTTCTTGTGACTTGGAATAATTTGTTTTTCTATAAGATCATCTTAATGTGACAGTGCAAGCTCATGTATGCGTTGAATTGCTTGTACATTCTGTGAGTAGACAGACTATCTTGGGGGCTTTATTCACATGGATGTGCTCAATCTATATCTAAACCGTTAAGTTCAGCATTATTTTGCATTTTTAAGCATATGTAGCAAAAATTCAGCATTTCAGGCGGGCCATGGAACCTGTGTCCAGTTCCGCTGTTTGGCCTGGGCACACCTATCAACTTAGCCATTGGAACAATGGAATGGCTATAAAGTGACATCTTTCAGATGCACAGTGGTTTTGGGATATACATGTCCTCTATGGCCGGGCTGTTTCGCCAGTGATCTTAGAGTAAACACAAAGATTTGAACCTCTTGAGGTGCATGATTTTGTGGGGTTCTCTGGGTCGAGTGAATAGCAGACCATTTTCAGAGATTATCTGGAGCTATTTACAGGAAGAGCAAAATAAAATATTTTTGAAAAATATATTTTTATTTTGTCATGGAAAACTGAGAAACAGTGTTTAGTTGAGAAGTTTTGTAAAGATAGTGGTTTGATTCTCAGCTTCTTCAGAGTCAAAATCCACAAAAAATAATCAGGAATTAAAACTTCTTATAGATCAAATGAGGTTTTGATACAGAATTTCTTAGATTCAGTTATAAGTATACTGACTCAGGATCTCTATATCATGGTCTCTCTCCCTCTCTTCCATGTCTCACACATATTTCATAGTTGGCTCCACACTTCCTCCTCAAATCTGTTCTCTCTCCTGTTTCCCATTCCATTGAAGTACATCAATCCATTCATCTAAAAAACTGTGTAGTCATTCTCATCCAATTGGCCAAGTCCTCGTGATTCTGTTTCTTAAACCTCTCTCAATTCTTTCCTCTCATTTTTAGCCTTTCTCTGATACTTTTACTTAGGCTCTCATTTCTCTCACTTGGATTTAGATAGTATTAGTTTATCTCTCTGCTTCCAGTCTCTTTCTTTCGATTCACTCTCCCTATTAGCATAAGTCTTTTCTCTCTCGGCTGTCTAAATGATATATCGCTCCCTACTTAAATACTCAAATACTCGCATGGCTCCTTGTTGCCTGTGAGAGTACTCTTTATATTTTAATGCTACAATATGTTATAATAAGTGCCAGAGTTGACATACACAAGATATATCCATGTTGCAAAGGCGGGTAAGATCAACACTAACCTGTTATGATGCAAAACCTCCTGTGACTGCCCTCTGCTAATGGAGGGATCTGCCAAAGGAGTGGATGCTCAATACAGTTAAAGCATAGGCTTGGGAGTCAAACAATCATACATTCAAATTTCTGACCTCTAAGTCCAGTTTTTCACCTGTATAATTGGGATAATCATGCCTATAATACAGAGTTTCTGTGATGGTTCATTGAGACAATTGATTTAATGCTCTGACAATGCCTAATGCATAGTAGGTATCCATATATATTAGTACTTGTCCCTGTAGAGATATGAAGAAATACAAGAGAATGCCTTAGCATGAAAAGTTATTTCAAACAGAAAAGGACACACAAAATGGTTGCCCAAGTGAAATAGTATGACCCATTTGAGGAACTCCAAGTAACTAAGAGGTATGAAAGGCAGAAAAAGTGGAAGATGAGAATTAAGAAGAAAGTAATGGACATATTTACTTGAGTACTTACTGGGTGTAGGAGGAAAGGGGAGAAGAAATTGAAATTATAAAAGTCTAGAAATATGGGGGATTGGAAAGGAAATAGTTGATGGACAGTCTAGTATATTTATTCCCAAGTTTATTAGCCATATAAGTTTTGAGTTTTATGACTCAGTTTTAAGTTGTATGCTTAGTTTTTTAAATGTGAGTCTGATAATTTTCTTTTGAATTTGTGTGAGTTTTTTCTCATATGAAGATACCTATGCTTTAGTATGCTCCTAATAAATCTTTTTTCCACTATTCTCTTGTTCATAAATTTTTAGAATATTTTATTTTATTTATATGATATAGAGAATATTTCATGGTTTTTAGGTGCTTAAATCTATCAGCTTCTTCCTTAGTTTTATTTTCCATGTTTTTATTGGACCTTCTAAAGAAAGTTCAGAAAAAAATATTTTTTTTAGCACTATAGAATTTTAGAGCTAGAAGTCAGCATTTTTAAATGATGAATTTCATGGAGGATGATGAGGTTTCAAGAGGTTAGAAAACTAATAAAGCAAGGGTACAGCCTAGTGTAGAGGGTAGGTCTGCGTAACTCCAGACAACTTATGATACTAACTGATGGTCCCAATCCCATCTTTTTGATAATATCTATATTCAAAGCTGGGAGCCTCTTACATTTCACTTATGGGTCTTATGGCATAGAGATGATGAGAGCAGAAAGATGCCTTTGCTCTATGGATAATCTAGAGGAGTAGGCTGTTTGGCACAGTGCCCCTCACTACTGCTAGACTGCAATTCCTATCTATGACACATTCCCTTGTTACTTTCTGTGTCTCTACAAAAGTGTCTCGTGGATTCTTTTTAAATTGAGCCTCAAAATGGAACAAAAATATTAGACTTTTTTGTTTAAACATGGGAAGAATTCAAATATCAATAAAAGTTTAAAGTATAACAATAGAAGTGGAGTTATCTGCTGTGAACCTGATTTTAATATCTTTGGCTATATTAATGAAATTCTATGCAGATTATACCTTTGGAGAACACCTTCCCTATATCATAGTATTTTCTTTCAGTTCATAGGTCAAAGAGAGGGGGGAAAGGAAAGATAATTTTTGAGAATTTTTAGCATGTTAGAAACTAGCACATACAGGTTAGAACATGGTGCTAGTGAGCCATGCACTTTTATCTATTTATGTGAATTTCAAAATAAGAATTGCCCCTCAAAATCTTTCCTTGATAAGAATTATTCAGCTATTAAGCAAAATTTCTTATTAACTAGTCAGTTTGCAATAAGATCTTAAGTAGAACTGTTATATAAGATGTTATAAAGAAAAAAATTTACTCTATTTTAAACACACACATAAAAGGAGGGGATCATTTTAATGTTCCTCAGTTGTTAAATTCCACAAGTCCACCCAACATTAGTCAGAAAAGTTATATTACAACTGTTAACCCAGGCAGGGGGAACTTTGCCCACAGGATGATGTAATTGTCTAAAGCTTTGTCCCACCAACAAGAGCACAGTTCTGTTGTTGGCATAGGTAGCTAGATCTTAATAAAAGAGAAGGGAGCAACTGGCTAGGCTTAATTAGGTCAGAAGGGACAGCTTCACACAGGGTAGGAGATGGCCACATTGCAGGCCAAGGGGATTAACACCCCTCCCATCCCCCTCCCCCACCTAGGGAAGATGAATCTCCCCAGGGAGCAGCCGGCCCTCTGGTTCCAGGATTATAAGGGGAGGAAGGGGGATTCCTCTACTGGGCACATGCCCAGCGGAAGCCAAGATATTGCAGGGGAAGGTCCTGCTGGGACATGCACAGTAGGAGCCAAGATGAGGACCATAAAGGGGAGGTGTCTAATCTGTGAAGAAGACCAGACTGGTTAGGGTGAGGCCCAGCACAAGCCCACAAAGGGTTGGGGAAGAGATTGCTCAGTTTGAAAGCCCTAAATAATATAATCAAAGTTTAACAAAAACTCTCTCTTGGTAACAAGCATTGCCCATTGATTCACTTGTTCTTGCTCCATAGCAGCCATGTGGGCCTAGCATGGCTCATGCGCAGCTCCAAGCCTGCACCTGGATGTGGCGGCACAGCACTGGCAGGAGAGCAGTGGGGAATGGAGACTAAGTCAGCTGGATGGGGACAGACTGAACTGGACTAAGCTTTGGCATGGACTGAACCAATGGCACAGAATTTCTGGGCCCTGGCCCTTCTTCTGGGCTTGGTGTAGACACAGCTGGACTTCTTCCACAGTGGGACAGACGGAGATGACACACTGGGAAGCTGGGAGCAGTCTTTTTCTACTTCAATAAATCTTGCCACCGCACCTCATCCTCCCATGTGGGTCCCCGATTTTCTTTAGACTCAGTGAAAGAAACCCATTTCCACCAGCAACACTGCTGTTTACATTGAGATAATGATTATTCATGTCTTAGCCATCAGTATCTATAATATCTTGAAGATGCCCAGTATCATTATCATCTACGTTTTCATTAAAATTCTTCTCGGAGAACTTTTTTTTCTGTTGGTAACGTAGACTGTCTTAGTCACTGTTACTTTGCATAATGGGTTGTGTATGTCTATCTATATATTTGTATACACGTGTATATCCCTGTGTATTTAAAAGCCTTTTATCTAGGTGGGCTTCGTTCTCTAAGTCTAAGAAGTTTATTTCCTTAGTTGTGTATATTTTCTTGAAAACAAGAGTCTTCAGCTGATGAGGTGTATATCTTAGAAGCCTATCTGCTAGACTTGTTAATTTTTTAAAAGTTTTTCCATAGCAAGGGCCTATTTGACTTTCTATCCCTGATATTGACTAGACCAGCTTGAATACTATACATTGTATTGATGTAGCAAGGTTAGAAGTGATGGGTGCAGAAGTAACTGCTATGTTATAGATTGAGTCCTACTAGGTAACATGCAAAACAGTTAGGTTATGATTAGCTTGTCAGCATATCTATATCTGTTATTGCATTTCTCAGTTCGAGTATCAGTGACATTATTTGTAAACCAATTCTTTTTTAAAATATGTTTCTATTGATTTAAGAGAGAGGAATGAACAGGGAAAGAGAGATAGAAACATTGATGAGAGAGAAACATCCATTGGCTGACTCCTACATGCCCCCTACTGGGGATCAGATCTGCAACCCTGGCATGTGCCCTGACCATAATCGAACCTGGCGATCTCCTGTGCATGGGTTGACACTGAACCAGCTGAGCTACACCAGCCAGGCTGTAAACCAATTATTAATTGAATTTCAGGAATCCCCACAGGATGTTTACATCCTTGGTCACTACCAATAATATGCAAGTTAATACCCTTCAGTCATTTTGTTGTTGTTGTTAATCTTCACCCAAGGATATTTTTCCCCCATTGTTTTTTAGAGAGAGTGGAAGGGAGGGAAAGAAAGAGAGAGAGACAAACATCGATGTGTGAGAGAGAAACATCGATGTGAGAGAGACACATTGATTGGTTGCCTACCGCACTCCCGGATCAGAGCCAGGGATGGAGCTTGCAACCCAAGTACATGCTCTTTACTGGAATCAGACCCATGACCCTTCAGTCTGCAGCCTGACACCCTATCTACTGAGCCAAACTGGCTAGAGCCCCCTCAGTTGTTTTGATGATCCAAAATGTCGACAAACATCGATGTGTGAGAGACACATTGATTGGTTGCCTACCGCACTCCCGGATCAGAGCCAGGGATGGAGCTTGCAACCCAAGTACATGCTCTTTACTGGAATCAGACCCATGACCCTTCAGTCTGCAGCCTGACACCCTATCTACTGAGCCAAACTGGCTAGAGCCCCCTCAGTTGTTTTGATGATCCAAAATGTCCCTACATATTTTCAGATGCTTTAAATGAGGACAAATAACACCCCAAATTGTGAACCATTAAAAGACACTTCATAAAGATATTATAGATACAATTAATAAACTTTTTAAAAATAAATACTTTTCTTATCATTAGATCTTATAATTGGTCATCCCAAAATGTTACTTTGCTATACTACTTAAAGGATAATAATATATTTTCTGTTCTGTAATGTTTCATAAAACACTATGTCAAAATGGGGTTTGGGCCTTTTCTCAGTGCTGGCTCTATCTTGGGTTCTGTCTCTGTTGCCACAAACTGGGTAAAGATTTAGAGAGAATTTCCCTGAAAGAAAATCCTTTGCCCCTCTTGTGTTTTCTCTTGAAGACTCTCTGCTTCATACACTCTATCCACTGCTCTCCAATTTATGGATTCAATACCTACTCTCCAACAGGTAAGGCACTCTGGGTTGAGCTGAAGAGATGAAGATCATAAACAATGTTTTCATACACCTGGATTAGTAGAGTTGCTAGACAGGATGGAAGAAATAATCCAAGAAGAGAACTAGGAGGTGAGAGGGAATAAACACCATGAGTAAAATATCAACAGAGAATATGTCACGAAGTAGGGGAGAAAAGAAAATTTGAACTACTGGTGCTATACAACAGAGTTGTGTATTTCCTATAAACAAATCAGAGTGGTCTGGGGGAGGGGAGCATCTTGTTCTTTGTATAGCATCTAGGAGGGCTCACAGACACACCCAGCTGAGAAAATCCATTCCAGTGACCGGGAACAGAGTGGAAATGACAATGGTGGATGCCGTGCTGAGGCTGCTGCAATATCACCTGGCTCCTGGATCCGGTGGTGTTTTGTTTGTTTGTTTGTTTGTTTTCCAGTTTTGAAACTAAAAGACTGACTCAATTTTAAAGTCCATAAATTTGTTCTATCCGCATGTGCTTTTTTCAAGTGGGCAATGAACTATATTTACTCTTATGACTTGGGAAATACAGTGACTCTGAAATTTTCTAAGGAGGTAAATGCATCTAATCAAATATCACAAAGGCCACACAAGATAGTGTTCTTCAATTTCATTAAGTAGAAATGATAGTGGATTCTTTCAAAAGAAATAACTTTTTATAAAATAAGTATAGCATTTACACACACACACACCTCTGCATGGAAATCCAAGAATATGATGAAAATAATTATAATGATTTATAGACCATCTTCTCTATGCCATGCACTTTGCCAGACAATGAACCTATAAAATCTTAAGTTCTGTAAAGATTACAGATCACTAAAAGCCAGTAAGGTAGGTACATTTTATAAATGAGGAGTTTGAGTAACTTGGATATTGGACATTCAATATTTGTATAGCCAGGATTCCTACCTGGTCTATGATTTCAAAATTTATAGCTTTTAATACTTTTTTTTTCAGTGCATGTGGATTAGATTAAGATAGGAGTTAAGATGGCATTGTTACTTTTATGATAGTGATTTATCCTATGTAAGAAAAAATATTGATAGTACTTGATTTCATTAAATTAAGAAAATAAAAAATGACCAAGAAATTATGAAGGACTCTAATTCTATAGATATCAACTATAAATTCCTTGATTGTTGACCTGAATTGATACTGGAACTCTCAGAAAGTAGATGAAGACAAAAGTGGACTATTGTGGACTTCATTAAAGAAATAAAGGAGAATTGATTGGTAAAAAAAAATAAAAACATTGCAAGTAATCTTGTAATTTTGAGTTTAAATTGGTTTGTGACAGGAACATTTATTTCAGAACTTTTTGTATGGTTAAAAATAAATTTTGGAAACTACTAGAATGTTCCCTCATATGGACAGTTGAACAAATTGTAGTTCATGAAAACCCTGGAAAATTACATAGTCATTTAAAAGAAAGCATTAGATCTATGTCAATTGTCTGGGACAGAGTCCATGATTATAGTGAGGAGGAAAAGCAAGATGCAGAGATGAATACATAATATGATCCATTACCCAGGTCAGATTGTACAGAATCTGACATGGAGTTTAGACTTAGATACTTATTAGTGAGTGTTTTATAATCAACAACTTGGGAAGGAAGGGGGGACAGCAAGATTGGGCAGAGGGTGAAAAAGGTGTGAAAAGACCCAGTGAGGAGGTCTAGAACCAGAATGGGTCATCAGGATGTCCCTGTACTGGGCCAACATGTCCAATAAGTCATATTCTGACCTCTATCAGTCACTTGATGTGGGCTGCACAGGAAGTGGGATGACCTTGGATGAGCTAGCCCTCTGCAGCTGAGGCAACCTCTGAACAAACCCAGCGTTGAAGGCATCTGCTGACAGCACTCCCAACTTCTGGTTTCTTCATTGAAGGAGAATCTGGGTGGTACTTCTATCCATCACAATACCTGAAACAAATTATGCCCAAACTCAAAAGGTGTAAACATATTTGTAAATGATTATATGTGCATGGAGAATAGTAGAATATAAACATTGATGGTGGGAAAAGCAATTGAGCTGTGGGGAGTGCAGGTAATAAAAATAAAAAGTAAAAATATGAATAACAAAAGAGAAGATATAATATTTTATTTAGGTAAAATAAAAAATATGTTTAAAATGTGCTTAGAGCAAAGTATTACAGGATGGCCATCTAATAGTATTTATCTGGTTGTAACATTACCTTTCCATTGTGCTTCTTTACTCTATTTGAGTACAAACAAATTATCTAGAAAATTTGAGAAATTATAAAGCTATTTAAAAATTAATAGCAAATTATGTGATGCTAGATATACTTAAAATTAGGCCTCAAGTTTTCAGAAAGTAGATTTCAAAAAGTTTAGGTCACATAGCAAGATATTCTAAAAAATAAGATGGATTTAGTGGATTTGGAGTTTCAAAACCAGTCATAATCTTCAAAAGTAAAGTTAATAACTTAATTTCATATGCAACATACATTTATTCAAATATTTCTTTCTTTTTTAATCACCCAAGTATATATTTTTATTTATTTCAGAGAGAGAGAGAGAGAGAGAGAGAGAGAGAGAGAAACATTGATGTGTGAGAGAAACACAATCGATCGGTTGCCTTTTGTATGTGCCCCAACTGGGGATGGAACTGCAACCTAGATATGTGTCCTGACCGGGAATAGAATCTGCCAGCTTTTGGTGTACAGGACAATGCTCCAACCAATGAGCCACACAGCCAGGGCTATTCACATATTTCTTGAGTGCTTCCAGTGAGCCAAGATCTGTTCTCAAATGTTGGGTTCCATATGAAAAGATGTCTGGCCTTGTGGATCTCATATCCCATAGGAAGAAAGAGAAAATAAACATGAAGAACAATAGGTGACTAAATTCTGTGGCAAGTTAAAGTTGTTGAAGGTCAGTTTCCAGGGAAACAGGCTGTCATACTGTACGATTTGCATTCAGGAGTGTTTGCTCTTGTGAAGAACAGCTCAAGGGGCAGGGTGGACATGGGTAGAGGTGGGCAGGGGGAGTTGGGGAAAATAGGCACACAAGTAGACCAGAGTTGGCAGCCATAGCTTAAAGGTGAAGGGACACTCACTGTGGCTCCTGTTGGAAGCATTCTCCCACTGGGAACATGTCCACTAGGTTAGTAGAATCTGTAGTTGAGGTACCTTGCTTATATTAACCGGAGATCCTATGAGTCCCATGCTGTCAGTGAGCCCAGTTATTAATAGTATCTTCCACTGTCATCCCTGGCCTCTGGAGGACGGCCTCCACTGAACATGTCCTTAATGTCCATGCTCCTCTGACCAGCATGTTCCTTATTCCTTGGGTAAGTAGAATTTTTCTCTCATGGATCATAGGGGTCTGGCAGGGCTTCTGACCTACTTAATGTATCCACTCAGGCATGTCCACTTCTGTGAGCTTTCTGATTCCTCTACAACTCTAAGTGCAACAGTTCAGCACTTCCCCCTCACAGAGTGTGATCCATCACTCTCTCTAAGCTTCTGGGAGCCATCCCAGCACCTTGCTTGCCTCCCCTCCCCCCGCACCCCCGAGACTTTGTATGGATTTTTAAAGCCCGTAACCTGGGACAATGCTATCGCAACAATGAACTCTCATTCATCCAGCATCCTCAGAACGCCAGCCCATGTGTACTCTCCTGGATCCAGCCAATGTATATATTGGCAAGCTTTTCTTTAGATTACAATCCCTTTTCCACTCTAGCAGACTCAGCACTTCAGAGGGTTGGGTTGTAATTGAGACCTACTTATTGGCTTAGTAATGGGGTGAAGGGAGGGAGGAAAGTGGGGGAATATCCTGAGATATTTGGTCTTGCAGGGAAGACACCTCAACCTAAGCTAGGCTAGCTGGATAATTAACAAGGAAGAGTGTGTTACTTTGACAGTCTCAAAGGGTTCAGGAGTATCTGGAGATTCAACATTTGGAAATTCTGCAACCCAAATATCCACATTCTGACCTTGGTGTAGCAGACTTTCAGGTGTAGAGGATTTCACTTTCTAAAGAACTCTACTCCTCTTTAATTAAATACTAAATCTTCATCTTTTGCTCTCCAGTGGCCACAGGAGGCCCTCTGAGTTTCATACTTTACTTACATCGTGATTAATCACCCTTAGACTTTCCATGCCTCCAAGGTATCAATGCTCCTCAGAAATAGCCATCAAATTCCAAAGTCCTTAAAATGAGTTACTATTTCTGAAATTCTCAAACTTGTGAGAAGTTTTACCTGTCGGTGGATTTCTTTTAATGTCTATCTGTTCTCAGTTTCGCTTCATTGAACATTTTAACAATTTCACCACAACCAGATGCCTGGACCTAACAATGTTTCATCTACTGTCACTGAGAAAATTTTTATTGCCATCTGGCTGGCAGGTGATCCGGCTCCATACATCTCATCTTAGACTGCTTCCTAGAATCAATTCCAGTACAATTGTCATGGGACAAATTTTATGAGACTCTGATATTTATGTATAGAGAAATATTGGGTAGAGGTCCCAGGAACAAGAACTGTGAGTGATGAAAGAGGAAGAATTGGGCAGGAGAAGTTGAACTGTGATGCAATTACTGCAAGGCACTCAGCTGATCCATAGGGAGTTCAGGAGTTTAGCTGGCCCTTCACAGTTGTCTCAACTTGAACCATGGGGGACAGACCATTCAGTAGGCCTCTTGAATTGACTAGGTGTTGTATGTGGGCTACACTCTCAGAAGAGACATCACCCTGAGTAAAATTTCCCTTTTAATTGAGGTCAGTTGTTGGAGAGAAATTCAGCTTAGGATCATAGTCACCAGGCCAAAAGAAATAAGTGACTCCCTGGGGGGGATGAGGGTAAAATTTAGTCAGTGCAGCATCTATAATAATAAAAGTGTAATATGCTAATTAGATCGGACATCCTTTGAACGATCTTCCTGACAAAGCTGGGGCTGCCAGGGAAGCCCGGTCCCCGGTGCCAGAGGGAAGCCAGTGCCGGCAGCTGGGGGAAGGAAGGCCTGCTCTTGCACGAATTTCATGCATCGGGCCTCTAGCATTTTAATAAAAAGATTGATGGATGTTATAGGGGAAAACAGAGAAATTATGTGAAGAAGATTAAAGTGCCTAAATTAATAACAAAAAGATAAGTGGAAAATACCAAAATACATGGAGATTAGACAACACACTTGTAAATAACAAATCAGTCAAAGAAGAAATTTCAAGAAAAAATAAAAATCATTCTGAACTAAATAAAAAGTAAAATGTAATTTATCAACATGTGTAGTGTTCAGTGAAAGCAGTGCTTAGAGGGAAATTTATAGCATTAAATGCATATGTAAGAAAAGAAGAAATATCTAAAATTTATAACCTAAGTTTCCACCTTAGAAAACTGGGTAATGTAAAGCAACTTAAACCCAAAGTAAATAGAAGAAAATAAATAATAAGAATTAGTATGAAATTCAAATAAATTGTAAACAAGTCAATAGAGAATATAAAAAAACCAAAAGTTTTTTTTAGAATGGTCAATAAAATGGATAAGTCTCTAGCCAGACTAACAACAACAAAAAAAAGACACAAATTACTAATATTAGAAATGAAAGAGGAACATTATTACAGAGCCTATGGATATTGAAAGGATAATAAAAGAATACTATGAACAACTCTATGCTTATCTTAAAATGTTTTTCACAAAGCAAAAACAGCATTCTTTGTAGGACTTTTAATTCTGTCATCTTCATTAATGTTATCACACTCACCATGCCAATCATTCACTCTTCATCAATCCAAGAACACATTTCCTCTCTTTTCCTCAGCAGCTAAAAATCCACTGCAAAGGTATAAATTTATTCCATTTATGTTGAAGTATCAATATTGCTATCAACCACTTTAGCCTTCTCTAGCTTATTTAATTAAATTCCAGTCAACACATATTCATTATTTAAAGTATTCCATATAGTCTGTTAAATCCTGGACTGCCCTCCTTATTTCCCTGAGTGAACATTTCAAATATTTATCACTGATTTTATACACTACATTTGCCCTCACTTTTACCAAATGTTCATCACCTCCTGCCTCAATGAAACAAAAGAAATAGTCAGAATTGAAATCTCTTTTTAATTCCAACTATACTATTTCAGAATTTGCCATTATATGCCTCCATTCCATCTCTTTACTTTTACTTATTATTCTTCCCTCTTTGCTCTTTTTTTTTATATAAGGAGAAGATTATTTTTATTCATTTCCAAGGCTATTTCTATCATTTGGACTTCTGGTTTAATTCTTACATTTTTATTGTTAACTTTATAATTATTCTCATTTATATATTTTTTTCTTGCTCACATTTATTCATGCATTTTTTAAATCAATTTACTACTATATACCCTGCATTTAAATAGCTTATCTTGCTCACATTTATTCATGCATTTTTTATCAATTTACTACTATATACCCTGCATTTAAATAGCTTTGAACAAAAGTGCCCTGATTCTTGTATAGCTTACCTTCTGTAAAGAGGAACAACTTTTAAAATATGTTCTTTA
The DNA here is from genome assembly GCF_000412655.1 of Myotis brandtii. Lineage (NCBI taxonomy): Eukaryota > Metazoa > Chordata > Mammalia > Chiroptera > Vespertilionidae > Myotis > Myotis brandtii. The sequence continues at coordinate 6,294,026 of NW_005364596.1, forward strand.
TATACTGTTAGGTGTGAGAAATCCTATCAGGGAAAATTAAGCAGTGCATTAGTCAGAATTCTCTAGAGAAACAGATCAATAGGACAGGCACATATAGAAATAAGGAATTGACTCACACCATTATGGATGCTGAGAAGCCCCACAATCTGCCATCTGCAAGCTGGAGACCCAGGAGAGCTGGTGGTGTACTTCCAGTCTCAGTTTGAAGTCCCGAGTACCAGAAAAATCCATGGTGTAAGAACCAGTCTAAGTCTGAAGGTTGATGTCCCAATTTGAAAACAATCCTGAAGAGAGACTCAGTTCTCCCTTCCTCTGTCTTCTTGTTCTATTTGGGACCTCATCAGATTGGACAAGGCTCACCCTCACTGAGAAGGTCAATCTGTTTTTACTCAGTGTAAAGATTCAAATCTAATCTCACAGAAACACCCTCACAGACACACCCAGGAATGATCTTTAGCCACACATCTGGGCACTCTGTGGCCCAGTCAGGCTGACACAAAAGTAAACATCCCCAGTAGGAAAGGGAAATAGGCCTGCAAGTTGGTAAGGCAACATTTTAAAAAGTGGACAGGTAAGTCCTCACTGAGAACGACCTCTCGGTTTGAGTAAAAACATGAAGGAAGGAAGTGAATAATGCACGTGGATATAGGGGAGGAAAGAGCAAGCCAGGCAGAGGGAACAGCACTGCCTAATCTTGAGGCAGAGCAAACCTTAATGATTCCAGGAATAGCAAGGAGACTGGAGTGGCTGAGCATGGAGGAAATTACGTAGAAAGGTGAATGGGAGCCAGATTATGTTGGCCTTTTCAGCCACTATAGATATTGGGCTTTCACACTGAGGGAAGCAGGGAACCACTGGGATTATCACACAGTGACATGAAAAACCTGACATTTGTTTTAACAGGGTCACTGTAGCTGCAGTGCTAATGATAGCCTGTAGGAGAGAAGGGGGAAGGAGGGGACCAGTCATGAGGGACTGGAGGTGAGAGATGCTGGTGGTATCAACCAGAGTGTTAGCGGTTGAGGTGGTAAAAAAGCAGTCCTATTCTTGATATGTTTTTATTGTAGAGCAAATAGGAATTACTAATAAATTAGATGTGGATTGTGAGATAAAAAAAAGAGTAAAGAATGACACTATAATTTCTAATCTGTGTAACTGGAGTTGTAGTTGCCATGAACTCAGGGTCAGTTTCAGTGGTGTTAGGAAGAGAGGTGTTCAATCTCGGATAATTTATGTAAAGTTTTCAACTATTTAGATGTAAAAGTCCAGATTGAAGTTTTGCATATTGGAGTCTTACGTATATAGATGCAATTTAAAGCTATGAGATTGGATGAGTTTAGGAAGGGAGTGAGTGTAGACAGATAAGTAAAAGAAGTCTAAAGTCTAAACCTTAGGTCACATCAGTGGTTAGCAAGGCAGGTGGTAAATCAGGAGCGTGGTTTCCTAAAACCCATGTGAAGAGAATGTCAAATGCTGCAGATGGGTCAAATGAGGGGAAAGCTGAAATTGATCTTTGGACATAACAAGGTACAAGTCATTGGAAATCTTGACAAGAACCTGATTGGAGTTAGTTCAATAAAGGGAGGAGGGAAATGTGACATTGCATATACACTGTTCTTTCAAGAAATTTTGCTGTCAACGGGGTGAATGTGCTCTAGATAGAGGGGAGGAACGAGCTGAAATCCCAGAATCAAGAAAAGACGGTGGAGTAAGCAAGGAGCTTAAGTTGATTTTGCCAAAGATTAAAGAGAACTCCAAAGTCCTTTCGATAGATGATTTCAGAACAGAAGCAGATAACGCAGTGTGATGACATTAATGTTAAAGCAGGGAAGGGGAGTGTTTGGGAGCACGAACTAATCTCTAAGTGGCAGTGAAGAACAAAGATGAAGCTTTCCTATCATGGACATTTGAGAGAGCTACAGGGCATTCAGTGCCTCTAAAGGAGTCACATTTCAGCAAGAAGCAAGAAGACAAAGGGAATTTTCAGAGCAGTTGTTGAAGACCTAGGGGCTTTGCTAATGATAAACAGTTTCAGGAACCAGGGAGATAGACACTGAAAGATAGATGTACAGAGCTGTATGTAAATGAGAGTATGGAATATGAACTATGCCCTGGGAATCCAGGGATTCTGCTTGCAACCTACAAAAGTAGCGATGAAGTACATAAAGAGATGAGTCTTGATGATCCTGATGACCCTGATGAAGAAGTGAGTGTTGGGAATTATGCAAGATTAGAATCTATGGACCTCTCTACATCATCTTGATGGAGGTGTGGAGATCACAAAGGTGATGGTCTTAACTGAATAATTATCCACAATAACCATAAATCCTTTAACCTCTTCTCTGAATGGCAGAGAATCCTTATTGCCATATGTGTTGGCTCCATTTGAGGGAAGCTCAAATATAAAACAGACACCTCTAGTTTCTGAGTATTTTTTCAAATATCTATAATAATAAAAGTGTAATATACTAATTAGACCAGATAGCTGAACCACCTTCCAGATGTCATTCCAGGATGAAGCTGCGGAGGCGGGGGCATGGGTAGAGGTGGTTAGGGGTGATCAGGCAGGCAGAGTGGTTAGGGGTGATCAGGCAGGTATGCAAATGGTTAGGGGCGATCAGGCAGGCAGGCAAGAGGTTAGGGGCATCCAGCAGGCAGGCAGAGTGGGTAGGGATGATCAGGCAGGCAGGCAGGCGAGAGGTTAGGGGAGATCAGGCAGGCAGGTGAGTGGTTAGGGGTGATCAGGCAGGCCTGTGGGATCAGGCCTAAACCAGCAGTTGGACATCCACCAAGGGGTCCTGAATTGCAAGAGGGTGCAGGCCAGGCTGAGGGCACCCCCACCCCTGTGCACAAATTTCATGCACTGGGCCTCTAGTAAATAATAGTTTTCTATCAAATAAATAATAAAAATAACTGCAATTTTGGCACATGAATGAGCAGAATCTAATTGTGGGGTTGCACTCAGAGCAGTAATAGTAAAGGGAGTCTCCCATCTCTTCCCAAACCTATTAGTGGTGAAAATAAAACTACTCTGAATACAACCCTAAGATTGTCCCAAGCAGCGTCTTTGAGGCCTTTCTGAAACTTACAGCATTACTATTTCTGTAGAAAACTCAGCAGTTTAGGAATACTCTTTCTTTCAGGATTTCCTGTCACTAATTCCTTTCCTGGTGGCTCTTTCCGACTCACCTTCCTTGTCTTCCTTGTCTTCTGTCCCCTAAGTAAACTGTAGGCATATCTAAAATTTTCTACTTGGTCTCCTTCCTCTTCCATTTTTCAGAAAAGATTTGAGACCTAAAAATGCCCTTAAGGAACAAAATCTCCTCCCTCCAAATCATCTTTAAGGTAAGTCAAAGGCACCTTTAAAAGAAAAAAACACCTGATAGTAAACATCCTGTGCTCAGAACATTTACTGCCTTTTTACTACTGAGCAAGACTTTTTCCTCAACATAACATTAAAGGTTACATGCATTTTGACTCAGTTCTTCTTCATGGATCTCATTTCCCATCATTTTTTTCTCTTCTTGGGGGTCCTCTATTGTAGCCACATTCAACAACACACCATTCATGGGGTCTGCTATACACTTCACTTGTGTTCCCTCAGCTTCTGCGCACACTAATTTCTTTTCACTAAATATTAATTCTGCTCTTCTCCATTTGTTAGTCTTTCTAGTACAGAGAGGACTTCTTTTGTGAGGTCTTTCTGAGGAGCATTCCAACCCCCCCAAATGTCTAGTCCTTCCTGTTTGCTATCAGTACACTCTATTTACACTTCCAATAGAGAAGTTTTCAGAATCTGTGTTTTGTTACACTTTACCTATTCATATAAATTCTTGTTCAAAGTGAGATAATTGTCTTTAGATCTCCTCTCTCTCTCTCTCTCTCTCTCTCTCTCTCTCTCTCTCTCTCTTTTTTTCTCTTTATCTGAGTACTCTTCAGATTATTAGTTTCTCCAGGGCAGTTTGTCATTCCCTCAGTACTTCACACTGTGCTGTGCAGTAACTGGTATTTAGAAAATGTTTATTCAGTTAAAATATTACAGGGAATAATCAGCCTGGAAAAGAAGAGTGCATGGCCACAGATGAATAGGAGATGCAGTAGAATGTGAGTTCCACAAGGGTAAGGATTTTAAACTATTTTGTCTTTTGGGGATGCTGTAAAAATTCATTGAATGAAAAAGACTAATATAGGAAATTTCATACATATTCCAGCACTTAACCTTGAGCAATAGACAGGTGTTGTATGAAGGGTGGAGTTTGTCACATCCCAATTCAAATGCATTTTTGAGAAACGGTGGCTATTTTCTCACAGTCAACCTTTAAAAAATCTGGACAGATATAAAGGAGAAAAATGTTTACCCAAGTAAAATGTTACAAAAAAATAGTCATTCTTCCTTTTACCAAAAGTTTTGATTTAAGGAATGCTTATACTCCTTAATTCTATTCCATTTTTTAAATCAATCACTTTTGTACTGAATATTTTTAAATGAATATGACACTTTGCATGAATTCCATAAATAAACAAAACGTGCACAGCTTTGTTTATGTTAGGAACCTTCTGCTAAGTGTAGCTTCTATTTATTTACTTTAAAATTATGCCAGATTTCTGCAAATTTGAGTCAGTTTGAGGGTCAATTGAAATTTTAAAGACTGGCTATTTACTTTGCTTCTGATACTTTGCAAATATGTTAAAGTAATAGTTTTAAGGGCCAACAGAAGGTCTGAGGAAATTATTCATGATGAATTTAATTATGGAAATAGAGGTGCCATATTATAAAATTTTTTACCATTTCTTGTAATTTAATTTGGCTTAACTTCCTCATTCTCTTTGCTTTCTTTTCATAGCCACAGTTTTTAGTTCCATCCCATGTATCTCCAGCTTAGATATTCCTTGATTTGTGTATCACAGCACAGAAGTTCTTAGATTATTAACTAGTAAGAGGATTCATTAAAGAAAGGTTGATAAATCAAAACTTTGCCCAGAAAGTCATATTACTATAAACAAGCTATACTTAAAGATATTCCTAACAGATTATAAATCACGAATTCATTCATGATAAAGCGCTGGCATCCATAAACTGGCTTCCTTTTTATCATGCATAATCTGGCAAGATCCATGAGATTTCGGGCTGGTTAGCTTTTCTGAGAGAGGAGAAATGAGGTGGTGAAGTTATACATAAAGACAACAGTCACTGATACTAGTCTGACCAACATCCATCCGACCCCCCTACCTCCTCTTTCTCTTTCTCAATCAAACTATGATTATGTTCAGATATTTCTCATCTTCCACCCTGTCATGTGCTTCAGGATGATCTCATCTGTAGCTCCAGGAACAGCAGAGACTTAAAAGACCAAGTCAATCTCATTCTCTTTGAGAGTGGTTGGTTTCGGTGTGGCATGTGACCTAATTTTGGCTAATGAGGTCTCAGTGGAAGTGAGCCTCAGTGCTTGTGGGAGATTTTATGACTCTAAAGATAAAGACACCAAACGACAGTCCTTTTTTCTTCTTGAATGCGTTTTATGCCTGGATGTGATGACTGGAACAGTAACTGCGAGAGAAACCTGCCTGAGGGGAGAGCCAAAATAATGGGGGTAAGTGAGAGGAGAGATGGGAGGAACCTGCACCAGACTTGACATATTGAACCACAGATTGCTTCCTGCCTGGAGCCTGCCCAACCTGGGAGTCATCATTTAAGCCAGCTTCAGTAACTTTCTCTTACATGTAGTCAGTACAAGTTATATTACGTTTTGCATAAGGAACAAATATACATATCTGGATTTCTTTGGTAAATCAATTAGTGGTCAGTAAAATATCTAGATATTAGCTCTCGTTGGACATTGTTCAAATTTGGACTTTTGATTTGGTAAAAAAAAAAAAAGGTGTAAACCAATTAGTGCTGTCACTGGGTAACAAAATTGTTTCTTTTTTTACTAATATAAAGTAGCCAAAATTACAGGAATAGAATGGCTTTAAAAATAGAAATGCTGGAAAGGCTATCAAATCATCATGTATTTTGAAAGAGCCAAGTTACAAATAGGCAAAAACAACGGCTCTTTCAAGCAAGGCTACCATTATAAAATGTTAGCAGTTAACAGAAAAAGACTAGTGTGTGAACAATGGCTCCTTCTTTCAAAGAGCAGGTGTCCCCAAAGAAAGAAATATAATATTATTATAATTATCCAATATACATTACTCTTTCAGTCATTTTGTTCATTTTCAACTAAAAGTAGTTTGTTTCAGCTGCACTGAGTTAGCACAATTAAAATCCTCATATTATTTACACCTTATTTGAAAAGTAGTTTGTATTGTAATGTGTTTTAATAAAAAAAAAGGGTCTACAAGAAAGGAGTAAAGATAAAATTGAATATGATTTTTAAGCTTAATCTAGATATAGTCTTATGGGATATCATTCCAGAGATGGGATGCTAATTTCTTAATTCTAATTAAGGTGGCTGTGACATTCAGTGCTCTAATTAATTGACTTATCATTGGTTGGAATACCAACCAGGCCATTTCTGGTCCCTAGAATGCTTTGTGCAAATTAGACCCAACAGAACATGTCTTGGCAAGCAGAGCAATGGGCTGGATTCCAGCTCCTACTTGTCCATTTGGCCAGGCATTGTTGTGCAGTGAAGAGCTAACACAAATGTACTCAGAGGCCCTGAGTTGCAAATTGCAATGCTTAGGTGGACAAAGGTAAGATAGTAATAGGGAGCGCTAAGAATGCTGGCAAATGAAAGACCTCCGTCGCTAATGTAGCTCTAGCTACTATATCCAGGAGGGAAGATAGTGATTTAAATCTCCCAATTTTTGAAACAGGTTAGAAGTCAAATGCACTATATTTAATACCATGGACCCAGACAAAAGATGTTTGAGGCCCAATGTCAAATGTGGACTGCAGTTTGTTGACTCGGACTTAAGAGAAATGCAAAGCCACAGCTGCTTGCTTGGATACTAAAGTTAATCCTGATCTTGTTGAATTCAGGAATGCTCGAGACCCTGGGGGTGATGGTGAAACTGAGAGAGGTGAGGTAGAGGTCATATTTTTCATCCAATGTGAGTCTCAAGAAGGAAATCCATAGATATAGACATGTAGGGAAGTGAAAAAAGCAATACATGTGATATTAACTCTGGAGAAGAAAGGAGTGTATAAAACTAAGTACCATGTGGGGAGGAGGGAGTTTTGATTTTCAGGTAGTTTGCCTTTTATAGTACTGTTCTACTAAAGAGCTCCAACACTTTGCTAACATTAATTAAACCTCGCAAACCCTGCGAGGTAGGTAATTACTATAATTAAACTGATATTCCAGATCAGTAAAATGAGACTTAAAATGCCCAAGGTCATAGTGAGATTGTGTGGCCCAGTTTGGCAGACAAACTACATGTTCTTACTCCCTTAGAAAAGGCTTTTCTAGCTCTCTTCCAATCAGGATAAATAAACCTGATCATTGAGAAAAACTACAAAATTGATTAAGGAAGCTTAAAATAAAAAAAAATAACTAAATGAACAATCCCTATTCCAAAAACATATATAATATGCACATTCAATTAATTGCATTTATTTAAAATATTTTTATTTAAATTGCTGTTTTAGGTAAATGCACCAGTAAATCAAGAAATCAATGCACGTAAAGCATTCTCCATATTACACAACAGCATAGAAAAGACTGACATTGGTTTGGAAAGAGAACACAACAGACAGACAGAAGGAACTCTTCTTGTTGCTATAACTACGGCATAACAAAGGTCAGCACGGGGAGAAAAAAAACCACAAAACCCTCCCTAGATTGAACGTTAACAACTCAGGGATATTATCCTCAATTCTTCCTCTTAACAAAGAAAGATAATAATCCTTTATTTTAAAAAGGGTTAACTGAAGATAAACAATGGAAACATGCCTTTTAAAAAATCATGCATAAAAGTGGGTTTGATTTGGAATAGAATATTGTGTGAGTTAATACCAGAAACCCGTGCTGTCTTAAAGGCAGAGATCCAGATGACATTGGAAGTCAAATCTCAAGTTCAGAAGAAAAATCACAGACATTTTATAAAAACTTTCTTTATTGTATTTTAAAATGATGAATTCAAAATGATTTCAATGAACATTTTTAATAGAAAATAGTTTAAGTTTAATTTTAAAGTTTTACAGAGTTTAAAATGAATGACTTTTATAAGCCTAGATTGATGTCTTTAAAGAGGGGATTTTAGAAATAACTTCATTGTTAAATTCTTGGAGATGTGTTGTTTCTTTGTTTTGAATAACTGGGCAAATTTCTGTCTGGTAATTTGAAGACCCAGAAGCATATTTACAAAATGTCCAGTTTCCGCTTACAAGTTAATTTTAACCAAAGTCCACCTCTCTCCTTTGAGCTAAGGAAAACTTTAGGTAGTTGAGTTATTGGTGTTGAGGTTTTGACTGCAAATAAGGAAATGGATTGCAAGAGGGGACTCCGTTACTTGCTTTGCAGTGTTCAGTCAATCCCATCAGATAAGACTTTGTGCAGAGAGAATGGCTGAAAGCAGAAGGCTCCGAAGCTGGCACATTCTGGACTGCGATCCGGAAATGGTTGTGACACTCGGTACTTATGAAGAGAGCTGTAAGAAGTGTTTTCTGGTCAGCTCATAATTGCCAATATTTCACAAAGTTTCCAAACTCCATATTACTTCATCACTTATCTCTCTTAAGAGAGACACTTTCAGGAAAGCACACAGGTAGCTCCACGCCTAAGGCATATTTTCCTGGGATAAAGGTCAATGACTGATGCCTTCATACTGCCATGCAGAGGAAATGAAAGACCCTAAAGAGCAACTTGGGGTTTAAATGGCAAATATGTGTTTAGATCTGTTAGCGCCTGGAAGCTATTTGCTATGACTTGGTGTTTTATACCAAAATTGATGCATTATTTCCTCCATGAGGAAATACTTTGAAAAAAGCCAGAATGTTATTGCTTGAGCTTTCTAATTTAATCCAATGAACAAAGCATACCAAGTATATATGGTAATATGCAAGGAAGCCCATAGTTCATCAAAGCCTAACTAAGTTCCGGACCCTATGGAAGAAGTGTTCTTCTAGAGCCTTACATTTCTTGCTTTCTTCCATTGTTACTTTCCTTATATGGGTTTCTGTGTATGGAGACAATTGCCAGGGAATACCACAGATATAATTTTATAGAAATGAGAATTTATATAATGAGGAGAAATGCCATGAAGCAATAAGAGTGGGCCTTGACCAAATTAGGTCTTGTGAAGAACAATTCTAAAATTAATACCCAAGATAGTATTTGGTACTTATCTGTCTAGTGTCCAAAGTGTATGTAAAAACAAGGGAATATGTATACTTGATGAATATAGTTAATTTGAATATGGTGCTAATGAGGCCCAGGTAATGGGTTTAACCCTGTGAACCCATTCATTATCATTATCCTCAATAGTCGCAGATTTTATACTTAGCAGTGGCTAGCCATTCCATAAATGCATCTTGTTAGTCATTTGAAAAACAAGGTGAGAGACTGTAGATAGCTTAAGACAAATTTATTATTGCTGGGGAAAAAAAGCTCAAAGCACATGACCTGATGTTGGCAGGTTAAGAGTGGCAGCTTCGAATATGAAGGTCAGCATTGTAATAAAGATGTATCGATATTTAATTAAAAGTGGAAGAAAATAACAGGTGTGCAGAATATTGATTTTAAGAACTAATTTCATCAAATTCCTCCTAAGTCACCAAGGGAACTCTGAAAGTGTTTTTTTTTAAATGCTCAGTTAAGGAATTTGAAAATATTATTTCATTATAACATAATAATTCATTATAAACAAGAGTTTTTATGTAAATAACAGTACCTTCATCTTAGCTTATGGTTATTATTAAAAATACATTTCTCATCTGGTTATGGTAAGATGAATGATGTTTTCTGGAAGAAATGGACCTGCTGAAATAGAGAATTCTTTCAAGGTATAACAGGAGATGAGATTCAAAAGATGCGGCCAATTGGAGAAGGGCTTTGAATGCCCTTTTATGAATTTTGCATTTTTATCTTACAAACAAAGAGAAACTTACTTCCACATGTTATGTATTGTGTGCTGCAGTCTTGGGAACCTGTCATGTGCCAGGCAATGTATGGGGAAGGACACAGCTGAATAAAACACAATCCCTGATGTCAAGGATCTCACATTCTGGTAAAGAAGACAGATAAATAAAAATCCCAGGAAGCTACAGTTAAAGGAGAGTAAAAAAAAAATTACTCCCTATTTGTTTTAGTGGCATATTCCTTCTATGAATGGTTTGCTTATTATATTTTTACCAGTGTGAATTACTGTGGAAAGAGGCAGTCTTCAGACTATAAACATGATATAATATCACAGATGTAATTTTATAGAAATGAGGTGGTTTTTGGATGCTAGGTGAGAGGGCTCCACAAACCTTTCCTAACTTGTATGTTTTTCTTTAAAAAAAAAATGTGACTAATAGGGAATACCTTATTGGTGGGGAAGGGACAGTTAAACGTTACCTCTGCTAATGCCTAAGATTTATCTCTAAGTCCATTTATTTTAGACTTATGGTATTTTCTCTGCTTCTGCTATTTCTGCTTTCTTTATTCTTTAGCAAATTCTTGTTTGAATATTCTAACCATAGCTTGGCTCTCCTATAGGTATTTAAGAAAGCATAATTTGTTCATCGTTGCCAAACTTTCCCCAAAGTCATTAAGACTGCTATTAGTGGTAATCTCTAAGGGTGGTAATCAGCCAACATGCACCCATGGGAAGAGGAATCTCCAGGTAGGTTCCGGGCTGTGTGGTCTACTTAACCTCTTCAGCAGGTTCTTCTTCTTCCACTGTTACTCTGTGGGGGGCGGTGCCAGCTGTTCTCCAAAATGATTTCTCTACTCCACAGGCAGAGAGTTTCAACTAGGAAGTGTCTGCCCAGCGATCTCTGCAACTAGTTGTGGCACATGACTCTTTTTGACAATTGCATGTGAGTTGCGGGGCTGTGGGTCACTTCAAGACCACGGTCTTTAGGAAGGGATCTTGCCCCCTTCTTGCCCTTCTGCTTCCCAGATGGAGTTGATAAGTACTCCCTTGGGGATAATAAAGTCCTGAGATGGAAGGAAACTAGATCCATGAATCACTGGTAGAGAATAGCCACCCTTTGATCTGAAATTCCCACCCTGGATTGTTACATGGAAAAAATATACTTCTCTAGCTTTTGCACTGATACTTTTTTCAATCTATTTGTAACAATAAGCAAGCTACCTTTTTACAGAGTCTAGGATAATGACAATGATATTGATCGTGACCATTATGGAAAGCAGCAGTGCATTAAAAACAGCACAAACACAAAATTTCTGCAAAGTGTGGGATACTTTTTCAGGCACTACTCCAGTTGGAATTTTTTATTCCCACATGAAGATATCAATGAAGCTCCTGTACTGCTATTTCAGATCTCAAAACACATAAATGAGAGGAACAGCACAAACCACTTCCAGGCATTAGAAGCTGTAGCAGGCATTTTGCAGAGGGAACAAACCTTAACTTTTAGTACTTGATAGAACTGTGGATTCTGAAGGAGAGTTGGTGGAGGACTAAGTGTTCTCAGCAATTGTTATAAAAACCTTGACACTCAACCTGGAGAAGACAACATAGGCCATGGAGTAATGTGAGACATAGCAGATATGCAAGTGGCAAAATTAGTATTAAAATTTAAAAAAAAAAGGATATGAGGCAGACCAGAAAATTGTTGTTTCCCTTTATCACATTGGCTAAGGATCAATTCCTCAGAGGCAAGGCAATGGATGTTATAGCAGAGCTACGATGTATTGTCTATATAATATGTTCTCTATGTTCAATTAATATCATATTAATGAGGGGGTCTGTGATCATAATTAAAAGTATGGCTCTAGGATTTTTGATTAATTAATTATTGATAGTGAGACTAGGGTAGAGGTTATAAGCATAAGGCTTTGGAGATACATAGGATTGAGTACAAATTTTAGCCTTATTACATACTAACTTAATGACCCAATCTAGGTTATCTAATTTTTATGGGTCTCAATTTTCCATAGAAATATCTAATTTCTATAGGCCTATTGTTTCCAATGAAAATAATAACTACCTCATAGGGTTATTGCAAAGATACAATAAAACATCAGATTACTCACTACAGTGTCTGACACATATGGGTTACGAATAGTTGCTCTAATTATTAAGTCTAAATGTTCTGTAGCATTTCCTTTATAAGCCGGAAAATACAATTCTTTGGAATTAAGACCTTATTTTCTCTCATTTGTTTAAGGTTTCATTTTGAAAGTAAGCTTGAAACATTCTGAAAAAGGCAAGCAAATATGGCATGAGAAAGCATGATGTCTTTATTTGCTTCAAACACTGTTTTATTTATAAACTTCAAAACGTCTACCATTGGACTGATTGATATTTCATTTTCTAAAGATGTTTAAGATTGTATCATCTTCCTCGTATGTTTTCACTCATTAAAAATTGCTTACATTTTGCTGATATATTTTCTGTGATGCTTAGCTCAAAAAATTTTCTAATGGGAAATTTATTTCCTTGCTTTTACAAGGCATTAACAAAGTATAAAATGTTATTAATGAACTTAAGTAATTATGAAGCACCAGTTGTTTTTGTCTATAAATGCCAAATACGCAGTTTGATTGATTTTATAACCAAACTTATTCTATGTTTAAAAAGTGACAACACATTGCCCTGACTGGTTTGGCTCAGTGGATAGAGCGTCCGCCTATGGACTGAAGGGTCCCGGGTTCGATTCCGGTCAAGGGCATGTACCTTGGTTGCGGGCACATCCCCAGTGATGGGTGTGCAGGAGGCAGCTAATCGATGTTTCTCTCTCATTGATGTTTCTAACTCTCTATTCCTCTCCCTTCCTCTCTGTAAAAAACAATAAAATATATATTTTTTTAAAAAGTGACAACACGTGCATCTTAATCATTGAGCCACAAACAATATGTCCCCTATTACCATAGTGGCCCACTCTTGAAATAGGACCTGCATTTCTGCACACCACAGTTCTGAACATCTTACCGATAATCAATCCTCTATAGTTGGCAGAATCTTGACATGGTCAAGATCAACCTTTGGATAATTCAAATACAAAATGGTATAAAATGTCTTTTTAGCATTTTGTTATTATAAAAGAAACAACTTATTATGAAATTTGCTTTCTTCTCTGAAACTATACTACTGCATTATTTTAGAATATAGAGATTCAATTTTAATACAAGACTTTACTCTGCTTTATAATGCCATTTTTAACAATCTAAACTTTTTCCTTTCCTACTTCTGTAGCTTATCATTAGCTAAAAAACTTATCATTATGATTTGATATTATCAAAATGTATCAAAAATTCATATTTTTATAACTTACTGCATAAGGATTTCCACAAGAGCATACTTTATTTCAATAGCAGAATAGCATGCATCCAGAATATCTTTTTCTTTAAGTCGGCAGTGAAGAAGTTAATGCATAGCTGCATTTATGAGTTTTATTTATAGTTGACCTGTGGTAAAAAGATTTATCTTTCAATTAATAAACTACGTTTCTCAAGTGTCAAGAAGTCATACTAGTATAAAGTAGATTAATGTAGAAGTAGTTTTTGTTTAAGTAAAGTTTGGAATTTTAAAAAGGGGCAGTAGTTAAAAATCATATTTAATCATATGGAATAGCAAAAGAAGAGGGCTGGAAGGAAGAGTGGAAAGGGGTGGGAGGGGAGAAAGAGAGAGAGAGAGAGAGAGAGAGAGAGAGAGAGAGAGAGAGGCAGGCGGTGTGGAAAGGGAGAGAGAAGAAAGATTGAGATTGATTTTGAGACGGTCAAGCATCACATCACCATTTTTTTTCTTCTGGATTCTGGTACAATATTATTCAAAAAAGACCTTCTAGAACACCGGTCCGTTTCCCCTTACTTTAAAATCCTGAATGATACTCTTTTGTAAAAGTCTTCTGGGTGCACCAAAAAATTACTTAAAAGCCAGGGCTAAGGTGCTAAGAGCATTCTTCAAACACGACCTCCCCTCTGTTTCTCGCACCTCTCCACCCCCCGCAGCCAGCAAACCCCGGCAAGTTTATTTACACACACACTCCGCACCCGCACACACGCTCCCCACGCCCGAGGGGGGCGGGAACGCCCTCCCCCATCCCCTCCGCACAATTATCTCCGACAGCAAAGGAAAATAATCAACAGCCCTGTGTGCTGGCGGCGGAGCCG
>NW_005364596.1:6308389-6310824 GCF_000412655.1 Myotis brandtii
GCCCAGCGCCCCCGCCCCTGCCCCCGCCTCCTCCCCGCGCTCCCCTCCCCCAGCAACCACACACGCACACGCACACACACACAAACAGAGAGAGAAGGGGGGGGGGGCAGGGTGAGAGAGAGAGAGGAGAGAGAGAGAGCGAGGAGAGACTCCCGGGCTCCCTCCCTCCCTCGCACACAGCGACTGGAGACGGACGGAGAGCAACGCGCTGGGAGAGGAGAGACCACCGAGAACAGCCCCGCGCTCTCACACATACACGCACACTCCGCTCTTTCCTCTCCCCCCACCTCCTCCTCCTTCCACCCCCACCACTAACACCATCTCCTCCTCCTGCTCTCTGCAACAAGAAAAAAAAAAAGCCATTTACAGGTATTTTTTTTTGATCCGCATATTTATTTATCCCCCCCTCCCCAACAGTTTGTTTACAAGTATTAAAGTTGTAATTGGGAGCTGCCAAGACACATCTGGATTTGTGTTTCTTTGTGTTAGGGGTGATGTGCAACTAATTAAAGGCAGACTGGCAGCGTCTGCAAATTCTAAGGCTCCCCAAATAAAAAGAGACTGGTAAGTGATTGTTCTTTCTCTTTCTCTGGCTTTTTTTTTTTTTTCCTCTCTCTCTCTCTTAAATGTGTGCTGTCCGTTGGGATTGTAAAAGTAGATTATTAATGCTGGACTCCAGCTATAAAAGGCGTCGCTGTATTAATTTATTAATTAATCTGCACCCGCCCCTCCTCCTGAATGTTAAATATGACCTTTGATCTCTATGTCTCTGCTAGACCAGACGTACAATATTAGACATGTACAGTCACATTGTTTGAAGGCAAAACAGGATCATGAAGTGTGGATGTCTAATGTAGCTTTGGAATAGGACTAGAGTTATCTGTGTGTTTTATTTTGCTTTTTTAAAGAAAATCCAAACAATAGCTGCGGTTTAGGTACCTTGTTCATGCTCCAGCGAGGCATTGATTAAACAATAATGACCTGGATCCTGGGCACAGTCCTTTTCTAGTTTCTGGTGGCATTAAACCTTGAGGGAGGAAGGGGGAGGTGATGGCAATAAGAAAAGCCAGGGAAGCTTCTGTTTGGAAACACCACTCTAATACTCTGGAAAATAAAGGCTATTAAAATATTTTTTTATGTGGAACAAGGTCGAAAAGACTAAAAGGTTAAAAAATTTCCCTCCACTCAATGTGATGATATCTAATGCATGGTTGGAATAACTAGTTTTTACTGAGTAGCAGTTATTATGGTCTTGGAGTTATAATGTGATTCGCAGGAACTGAAGCTATATGCATATTCTTGCTGTGTCTTACCCCACCCCCTTCCAGGCATCAAGAATATTTAGCCAGGAGCATTTTGGGGTACCCTTTGTATTGCCATGAGAGCTCTGAAGGGAGCAGTTTTTCCTAATGCGAAACCACAGAGGTGGTTCCTGAGTGATTAGGGACTTGCTGTGATTGAAAGATGCCTGCTAGCTTCTAATCCAGCCTGGGGTGAGGTTCCTTATCTTGATTTACTTTGCGTAATAGGGATTTGTTTACATAAACCCCTCTTTTTAGGGCACCTTATCAGCAGGTCTTGAAGTTTTTGCACTTGGAGTTTGGGCAGAAATGGTTCATTAATCTAATTATAAGCATAATTACTATAATTGATATGCATTTTGAACTGAATGTATGAGACTGAGACTACTGGGCCCCATTTAGAATTCCCTAAACTCCACATTCTAGAGACCAATATGTGGGCTTCAAAAGATGTCACAAAAAGATATTCTGGCCTAAAAAAATAATAATCTGGAAACAAAGAAACTGGATTTTTAGGTTAATATACACTTTATGTCTTTGCTTTTCTTCTTAAAAGGCTGTGGTGTACCTCTCCCTTTGGAATAAACAACTAAAATACCTCTTCCTAAAGCAAAATAATGGTTTGTAAGCAAAGAGATGAATGCAAATATCCAGTTAACATTAAACTTTCCTCTTAAAAGGAGCAAAAGAAAAACATAATTTTGATGGTTATTTCTTCAGGTAAACAACACCTTAAGAGACACCCCTCTTCCCCAATTTACTTAATGTAAAAACCAGTGACTGTGAGAAATTTAAAAAAATTTTTTTTAAAAAAAGTCCCATGCTTTCTTCTTGGGAAGAGACAGGAACCTCCATTAGGAATTATTGGAAATATTCTTATGGAGGCTGCAGGCAGTTGGTTTAAAACCTGTGACATTATTGGTGTTACTTAAAAAAAATTTTTTTTAAATTGAGTCCATCTTTCTTTTCTTTCTTTGAAACAAGTAGAACACCACCCTCTTACCCCCACCAAGCCCCACCACCAAATGGCTTGTACAATTGAGACCTGTCCTTGGTCCTTTGAATTAAGACCCTAACAGAGCCAGCTGTGCTGGGATTCAAACTAATGACCGCAGACACAGAAGGACACTGTGG
>NW_005364596.1:6310938-6311313 GCF_000412655.1 Myotis brandtii
TGAGTTCAGATTGTATGTGGGCAGCCTCCTAGCTCTCAGTTGTATTGTGTTTGCTTACAGTTTATACTCGGCTGTATTGTAGACTTTCTCCGTACTTCATTTGCTAATTTCCTGTTCGTTTTCCTCGTAGAGCCATTGCTGTTTTCTACTTTACAGCATTTGCATGCCCAGGCAGCACTTGTTCACACATTTCATAATGTTTAAATGCCCTCTGCTTCTAGGTAGTATCGCCCTCCCACCCCTGATTTGCATGTCTTTAGCACTCCAATTGCCCTTTTCCCTCGGCATTTGTCACCCCCGTCTCTCCTCTTTCCTTGGGTATCTAGGCTATTAATACATTTTCTCAGGAGGGTTATAAGAATAAAAGGGAGGAGC
>NW_005364596.1:6311333-6311825 GCF_000412655.1 Myotis brandtii
GGGGGGGGAGGGAGGGAGGGGGGGAGAGAGGGCGGGGGGGAAGGGGGGGGGGGGGTCATGTCTTGAATGATTGTTAGCAAACGACCTGACGGAGAATGTGGGAGCTTTCGGTGTCTGTGGCGGAATAGTGAGGGAGGCTGTTTATTTATTTTTAATCTTTTTCCTCGTGCAGCTCGTTGGAATGACTTTCTTTATTTTAGTTGTAACAGTTGGAGGATAATGCAAAGGAAGACGCTGCCTGGGAATTCACCGTCTGTGGAAATGCGCCCCAGAGAGGAATAAAGCAGTCCTCACCTTGCCCCTGCACCCCTTCTTCCCCCCCTGCACCATGAACACCAATGTCTGCGTGGAGCCCGGGCCGAGCCCGGAGGCCCCGGGCTTGCCCAAGGAGAGCCACCTGCCCGAGGGGGCCCTGAACAGCCTTGTGGATTACAACTCGGAGATGGAGCGCTACCGCTCCTTCGCCACCTCCTTCTACAAGACCAACGGGGG
>NW_005364596.1:6312329-6326863 GCF_000412655.1 Myotis brandtii
GACCAGCATGCACCACCGAAACGACTCCCAGAGGCTGGGGAAAGCTGGCTGCCCGCCAGAGCCGTCGTTGCAAATGGCAAATACTAATTTCCTCTCCACCTTATCCCCCGAACACTGCAGACCTTTGGCGGGGGAATGCATGAACAAGCTCAAATGCGGCGCTGCTGAAGCAGAGATAATGAATCTCCCCGAGCGCGTGGGGACTTTTTCCGCTATCCCGGCTTTAGGGGGCATCTCATTACCTCCAGGGGTCATCGTCATGACAGCCCTTCACTCCCCCGCAGCAGCCTCAGCAGCCGTCACAGACAGTGCGTTTCAAATTGCCAATCTGGCAGACTGCCCGCAGAATCACTCCTCCTCCTCCTCGTCCTCCTCGGGGGGAGCTGGCGGAGCCAACCCGGCCAAGAAGAAGAGGAAAAGGTGTGGGGTCTGCGTGCCCTGCAAGAGGCTCATCAACTGTGGCGTCTGCAGCAGTTGCAGGAACCGCAAAACGGGACACCAGATCTGCAAATTTAGAAAATGTGAAGAGCTAAAGAAAAAACCTGGCACTTCGCTAGAGGTCAGAGGAGATGATTTCTTGTTTCCCAGTCTACCCCCCTCTCTCCTTTCTCCCCTCTCCTCTCCCCTTCAGGGCTTCTTGTCTGGCTTCAAGATGCAGTACCCCTTTCCCGAAGCTTCATTCAGGCTGTGAGATGCCATTGTAGGTGGTGTGCGGAGGGCACAGCGTCTCCACCGCCTCCCCAGCTGCACTTCCTGTGGAACCGCCCTCCAGATGGGAAGGGCGTCCCTCCTTTTTATCTCTGGGGGAAACCTAATGTAATTGGTTTGAAAAATCAGAAGTTTCACATTCAGGATGGTAAAACATTTTCCTTGGTGGTTAAAATACCCCCCTCCCCTTCTAATTATTTTTGAAAGCATCTCTGCCCAAAGGATTGGACACATCACATTCTATATACTTTTATTGGCTAGGAGAGGCTTCTAGTGGCCCAATTATAACAGTGAGGACCCAGTTTGTGGCACACAAGCCTATGTGCCCATTGAAACACACACACACACACAAACACACACACACACACACACACACACACACACACACATCATGGAAGCTGAAATACTTGGATTCTAAAGGGGATTTTCTACCTGCTTCTAGAATAGTTTTTCTCTTCAACATGTTTCCCATTTTATTTTCTGCAGATCTAGTATTTTTTTTGAGAAATCAGAAATAGTATGGAAAGCTGAATGCCACCTGCAATTTTTAAAGAGATGTTGATTTAGAATAAAGGAATACAATTAGTTCATTAATACAGGTGATCCTAATTTTATTTAAGAATTGTTTTACATAGTTTCAGAAAGAACTCAGTTACCAAAAGATACATGCTTTGGGCTCTGCATTGGACAAAGTAAGCATTTTGTGGTCACAGAATTGTTCTATACACAAGCACAGTTTTGGTTGATACCTTATATGGTCTATAACAGTTTCCTTTTCTTATATGTCCTTACAAGAGACAATGTACTGATGATCACTAAAGTAAATGTTAAATTAGACGTTTAATTATGTTAAATACAGAGATTGATATGTTTGGTGGAAACAGATCAATGGTAACTTGACCAAACAAAAAGAGTGGAAATGGAAAACCACAGGTAAATGGTTTTGGTAGTGTTTTTAGCAAAGAAATATGGACAAATAATCATAATTGGATTCTTGATAAATTTCACAGAGTAGATGGCTAGATGATCATATGAATATGAGACCACAGGTGGTAGATTTAGCATTTGGGAGTATTCTGTGGGCTGGTTTGTAGGGTGATAGTGGCTCTCACAGTTATCACCAGAAGGGCACCTACATGTTCTTTTAAAAAATAAAGAACACTGCTTAAAGGAGTTTTATCCACAAAGGACTGGTCTTTAAGAGAATAAAAGATAAGATTTGGAGATCTTTGTTGCAGTTTGAACACAAATAAGGTACAGATTTTTCAACAAAAATTTATTAATATAAAGTAAAGCAAAAAATACTTTGGGATTCCAAAAATAATCAGTATATATTGATAGCATTATTGATTGTGATCGGTTCCATCAAAATGTTGTATATATTCCTCTTTATATGAGTACTCATCTCTTTGTTGAAAGTTTGACTTTACTCCAGAGCAGTTTATTACATGTTATTTGGCAACTCTGCTAGCAAAGATAATTACAATGATTAAAATGCAGCTCCATGTCTTTTCTTAGGCCGCAAAAATTAGTTTTTAGTTCTCTTTTCTAGATCAATTTATTGTAACTTCCCTAGGTTTCTAAGGCCCATGGGAAATGAAAATTCAGTTCATCCTGAAATTTCCTGTGAATACCTGGTTGATAACTATTACCTGTCTTTTATTTTTCCTTTTGAATTATGATATTGTCTAGAATTATAGATTTGGTGTTGCTAGTAGGCCTTGTCTTTAGCTAGACCCTACATGGTGCTGCCTACATACCGATTTAGGGTATGTAGTTCATAGGACCAATGAATAATTCTGGTTCAATCAGTAAATAATCACTCTGAAGGAGCTTAATGTGAGTGCCAATAGGTTTTCTGTACTAGTTTCTATGCTGATTTATCCGTCTAAACACATTTCATAAATTTCCTTTTGATAGTTTTCCCACAATCTTGTGATACCTTAGGCATTTCAATCACATATTATTCAATAGTATTGCTTTTTCTTATTTTTTAAAATCCAAGTGCTTAAAAGTTCTGTTGCTCTTCAGAAGGTGGGGTGCGAGTGGGAGGGGAAACACATTTCTCTCTTTGTAGAACTCTGAAGAAGTTCTCCTAACTATATACTACTCATCCCACCAGAGAATGGGTCATGGCTCAAGGCTAAGATTATTAGTGAAATGTTCTTTGTCAAAAAGAAAGAAAAAGAAGTTGTGAGGTTTTTGCTTTGTTTGTTTAATTGACTAAGATTCTATCTAGGTCATTAATAAAAAGCAATGGTGGCATGAGTGCCTTAAACACATGTGTAACCACATAGTTAGGGTTCTAGGAAACCAGCTGGCCACATGTCAGAGCGGCAGGGTTCACATGGCTGAACCAAAGCTGCAGCAGTGGTTGTGGGTTGGTGAAGAGTCCTCCTACTGGCCTGCTTCCCTCTTTCATTTGGTCCCTGTAAGTTCTCATCATCTGTGGAGACGCATTTCTCTCTTTTTGTAGAATGAAGAAGTTGTCCTAACTATATACTACTCATCCCACCAGAGAATGGGTCATGGCTCAAGGCTAAGATTATTAGTGAAATGTTCTTTGTCAAAAAGAAAGAAAAAGAAGTTGTGAGGTTTTTGCTTTGTTTGTTTAATTGACTAAGATTCTATCTAGGTCATTAATAAAAAGCAATGGTGGCATGAGTGCCTTAAACACATGTGTAACCACATAGTTAGGGTTCTAGGAAACCAGCTGGCCACATGTCAGAGCGACAGGGTTCACATGGCTGAACCAAAGCTGCAGCAGTGGTTGTGGGTTGGTGAAGAGTCCTCCTACTGGCCTGCTTCCCTCTTTCATTTGGTCCCTGTAAGTTCTCATCATCTGTGGAGACGTTTTAGAGATTGGATAGACACCCTAGCTGAGAATGGTGATTTGGGGGTTTATTATGGATGCTACCTGTGGATTTCAGGAGTAAGTTCAGTAGTTACTATTTGCTGGCTTTAAATTATGAAATCCAGTAAATATGTGGATCTAATCATTACTTATATTCTTATTTATCCCTTCAAACCTCCTGTGCAATTCTTTTATTTGACTTATTCTCATCCCAAAGATTGGAGGCATACTCAGATTTTCTGGGTGAGTAAACTGAAATGAAGATACACTCACATGATTGTTTTGGGACTCTTGCCCACATTTTTTAAAGCCTCCCACCTAGCATTCTTTTCAAAAACTGCTTTATTTCCA
This sequence comes from Myotis brandtii, assembly GCF_000412655.1. Lineage (NCBI taxonomy): Eukaryota > Metazoa > Chordata > Mammalia > Chiroptera > Vespertilionidae > Myotis > Myotis brandtii. Next base: position 6,316,243 of record NW_005364596.1, read on the forward strand.
CATTTTCTTCCTAGTCTCATGTTAAGAGCATCTTAATGCCCCAGAAATAGGCCTATTGAACACCCCTTTAATATATTTCATATGATAACAATGCACACAAGACTAATTTAATTTTTCTATGCTATTGTGCACTATATATTTGCACATAACACTTCATTTAGTCAGTTACTATATTTAAAAATCATCCATCATTAATTATTTAAAGCAGTTATTACAGATGCTGTATCCCCCTTATGTGACAAAACGTGTTAAAAGCTTGGATCCTAAATGATCCACAGTCCCAGATACTTTAAGAAACATGTGATTTTATATTATGATAAGTTGCATAATAGCACTTTGTGTCATACAAAGGTAATCTTTCAGTTTTTGTATTCATAGCAGTTCTATTTCTGACACTAACTTTTTAAAAATATCCCAACCTGATATGTATAGCTCAAGGGATGAAATTGTCCCATGGGCAGCCCCAGCCTCTTAGGCCCTGAACATTGTTCAGGTGACATGATTGATCTCTGTGGGACAGCATTAGAGACCACACAGATCTGGTTTCTCTCCCATTAGCTGATTTATGGAATTACATTAGTAAGCAGGGCCTCAGGAGATTTCCCTGCCCCCACTCCTGGCTCTGCTGTGAGTTACACACACACACTCACTACCCAGGCTTCCCTTGTGTTAGTGGAAGGACTTGAAAGGGACACATTAGAATGAAGAGACTGGGGAACTGGACAGTCAGGAAAAAGGACAATTCCATTCTCCTTCTTTTTTCTCTTTAAAATTTATCTGCTGAATGCGCAGGCCAACAATAACTTTCCATAAGTTAGGTTGAACTTCTAACGGGTTTGGTGGAAAACATCCATATATTGCCCCCAACTTGATAACTGAGAGTGTTTTTTTGGGGGTGTAGGACACATTTCATGTGTAGGCTGTTTTAAGAGCCCCAACCACACAAATGGCAATTGGAAAATTCTGGAGCAAGCATTGTCTGCAGTTTGAACAGGAAGATGGCACCTACTTCCTGGAGAAATTCATCTGATGATCATAGTAAAAGAAGTGTGTCACTCACACTCAGAGTCTGTGTAGTTAAATAATAAAAGAGTTGATAATTGAACATGCCATAAGTTTTTGAAGTTTGGTGACTTAAACATTTTTATAGGTAAAATATAGGTTTTATAGGTTTTATATCTTAAATGGAAACATCTAGTCGTTTGTCATTTAGAGGAGGTTTCAATGTTCAGTTTAAAGAATCAAAAACATACCTGTATGAAAATATAAATTTGTGCTTTAATCTCAAAATGCAAATATATAACTATCAAAGGGAAAGGAAAACTTTTCAATATATTTAAACAAAATAATAGTATAGTAACACTAGAATGTAATAAAGAAATAAGACACTGAATTTCATATAGGATAAGAAAAAAAGCACAGAAAAGGTTAGCTTGGACTAAAGTAACAAAATAAATATAGTTGTAGCCAAGGTATGACTAATACAACTTCCCATCACCAGGTTTAATATAAGGTAGTCAAAGTTGTTTTTAAAGAACCATACATTTTTGATAATTGCTAAATGAAAATAATACCTCCACCTATCCAAATATGTAAATTATAAGCAATCTTTTGAATGTTAATTAAGAATAGTAAAATAAAAGCACTTAAAATCCATTTTTAAATGATCCTATAAGAATGTTTGTTTGAAATTCAGTCATCACTAGACAAAATGCAATCAGAAAGCCAATCAGAACAATAAACAACAACAAACTGTAGACTTTAATCAGATAAAAACATTTGGATATTTTAAATAAGAATGGAAATTGTATCTTAAGATGAGGGAAATAAAAGTTTCTTGATTTTTAAACATTTTTATGAGTAGATTACTGTATTGCTGCATATTTTGCTTAGTCTTAGCCAACTGTTTTCCTGGATGAAAAGTTAAAAGTTCTATATAGTCAGACTTACAGACTGGTAAATACAGGACAATTAATAAAAATAGTCTGTAAGACTAAATATTGAAAAGTGTCCAAAAGAACGGGCATTTCATCCATGTTTGCTGTGGTTTACCAGTTTGGAGACTGAAGATGTATGTTGGGGCGACCCTGGAAACACTGGTAGAATATTCCTTATGGCTACAGAAGTAAAACATAAAACCATTTGAGTATTCCCCAGAAACAAGTCGCAGTGTTTCATAAACTGTTCTGAAATAATTGGTCCTCTGAGAACTTTACTCTTCAACCTCAATAGGTCAGATAGTCTGAATATGTAGTCCACTTTTATCAGAAGACAATTCATATTTTAAGAATACAAAATGTCCTGCTATTCAATAAATTTCACAAGAGTAGATCTGCTTCCATTTCTGACATTTATTTTTATTCATATTATACAAAATGCTAAAAACTCATTATATATCATACAGCAGATAAAATGATTGAGTTAAATTAATAAGTTAAATTCATGCTTTGTTAAAAGTCCCATGTAAACATACAAATTGGAGAAAGGATGACTTCTCTTTTAGCTTTACTCTTATTTTTTAAATTGGCTTTTAAAAGGCAAAATTTGACCCCAAAGAATGGCACAATCTTTCCTTGTTATAAGAGTGATGTTCAGTCACTCATTAGAATATGAGATGACTTGGCTGGGGAAGCACAGCATTCCAGAAAATATCATTTTTTTTACCAAAAAAAACCACGTGTTTTTAGAAAAGTTTTTTGGTAATCGGGGAATTTTGAGGAGGAGCGCATGTGTAGTGTGGTTCCTTCAGTTGTGCAGTGGCAGGTCTGCTCATCCTTAACATCCTTTTTCATCTAACATTATGCTATGATCCTTAGGCGGTTCAAAATCTTGGGGGAGGGGCACACGAGTGGTTTTATCCTTCAGTCATATCTTGTTCCATCACATGCAAACACCTGTCCTGAAATTGAATTATTCTGCAGGGTAATCGAAAAGCCTCCCTGCATTCGGCATCATATGTTTTCTGTTGTTTATTGAGTTATGTTGCACCAGACTTCAGAGGCGACAGCCATTTAATAATGTTGAAGACTTAGCTCTGCAGGGGCTAAAAGGATCCCAGCAGGCTTGTTAACTTCTACTCTAAAACATTATGAGAAATATTTTTTCCTCTGTGAAACTTCAGGGCTTTCTCTTAATTTATTTTAAGAGCATAAGATTCATAGCCAGGTATGAGAAGGAGCCTTAACGTTTTTGGGGGTTTTTCTATTTCTTAATATCTAACCCACCGATTTCACATTACATTTTTTTCACTTAAAAGAAATGGCAAAGCAAACAATTACTTATTAAAAAACTAATACTAAAGATGTATTTCTTTGGCTGATATATACAAAATATAAATTATAATCATAAAATATTCTACTGGTGTCTTGGATTTTTATTTATTTACTAGAAGCTTGATGCACGAAATTCGTGCAAGGGGCTCCGCCCTCGCAGCCCTGGCTTTGTCTGGAAGGTCATCTGGACAGTCGTTCTGCTATTTGGTTTAATTAGCATATTAGCTCTTTATTATATAGGATAATTAAAAAGTATATTTTTATTTACTTTTGACCACATTTATGATAGGTTGTGGGAAGAGCCACTAGTATAAAGTAAATTACCACTTGAACAATGTTATATACATCAGCAAACTTCTCCGACTTTATTTACTCACCTGTAAAATGGGGCTAATAATATCAGTGTACCTTACATCTTTTTAATATTGCATATAGGTTGTGATCTTTGCATACTGAGAGAAGCTATGCAATTTCTTATTCCTATTTTAAAGTCATCAGTAAAAATAGAGTATAAAACAATTATATTTAGAAATAAATCAGTGCGATAACATGTTACTTAGAGCAGGTAGACATTAAAGCTCAGGTAGAGTATTGCATTTTCTGAACATTTGTCTTAATCATTCAGTTTACCAAAGATCTGACTGGATTTCACTTGGAAAGAGATAAACTCAGTAAACAAGTTTTCCTGTTCTTATGTCTGTCAAATGCCCAGGAAAACTTCAAATTACCCAAGGTAGTCAGTAGATGTGGTGAGCCAATTTAGACAAGTTAGTGCCTCCTCTTTCTCTACCAAAGGCACACCACCACCATTAATTAGTAGATTATGTGTGTGCATGTGTGTGTCACTTTATTAACTCAGTACTTCATTTGGCTATTATTTTCTCTATCTGGACAGACACAAAGGATTATTCTAAATGTGAATCAGTTAGTTTAAGAAAATCGTTGTAAGGAAAAAATGGTTAAATGCTTATCATGAGTTCTAGTTGGAGAACATATTTAACAAATACTGGAATAGTGTAGAGTTACTTTTGTTTTGGAAGATAAGTATGTGGGTAGGGGGAATAGAACAGGTAGACATACATTTTGAGATGTTTTGGAAGATAAGTATGTATGTAGGGGGAATAGAACAGGTAGACATACATTTTGAGATAAGTGAATGAAGTGACTATGTAGAGCTTTCTTTTTTCTTTTTAATAAGAGAATAGTTATAAAATGAAGTAAGTTAGTGGGCAATAATAAAAAAGGCTCGTGGCTTTCTAGGAGAAATTTGTGATAAGCCCTAAAAAGATTTGGAATATCAACCAAGACAGCATTAAAAACAAAAGAGAAAGGAATATTCAAGCCAGGAAGCAATGCGGTACATATTTAGAAGGAACGTTGTCAAGATAAGATACAGAAGTTTTGCTGAGAATGGAAACTGTAAAAACAAGGAAGATTTCCATGACTTTATCAGTACATTTGGTTTGGGAGTCAGAGCCGAGGTTCACGTTCAGTGGTATGGCAGCTGAGTTAGAGACAAGGAAAACAGTTTGTGCTATGGCTGACATTATTTTCACTTATGCCTTTAAAACATTTAGTAGAATAGTTCTAAAGTGTAGCTAAAGCAGAATACGTCCAATATGGGTGAAAAAAATTGGATCTCTTTTAGATCTCATCTGCATCTAAATATCTAAATTAATATTTCCAAAGACTTTTTGAGAAAGTGAAGAAAGTGCCGTACTATGGGGAAAACTGTGCTGAAAGTGCTGTTTCTTGCTCAAGGACTTAAAAACAACCTGGATGATTGATAATGTCAAAAGAATAGAGATCAAGTAGGATGACAAGAGAAAGGCCTGTGTATTTATAGATCAGGAAGAATCATGGGCATTTCTGTGTATTTCAGCAAATCTGGCGAGTTCCAAAGAAGATATATTTTCTCCAAAACTTTACATAGTGAAAAGAGATAAAATACATTTCTAAAAGAATAGACTATGTACATTTAATTGTGTGGAAATGGTGGTTCTGAGTGATGATAAATCAGTGGCAGAAGAATGCCTATTGGGGAAAGGCCTATCTATGGGAAATGTTCTTGTTTATAATAAGGTTAAATGAGATCAGTGATGGTTTTAATGGAGTCAAGAATAAGGAAAAGAGATAAAATTCTCAGTTGCCTATAGATGGATGAGAAGTGAGCAGACGTGGAAACTCCTAGTAAACATGAAATACTTTGTTTGCTCTAATTTTTATTCATGAAAATCAAAATAGAGAACACTGGCCTTTTCCATCCCAATGGAAATGCATATTGGATATTTTATATAAGGCTGCTATATAGAGAGTTAAATTCATTATGAAGTGGAGTGGTTTTGGATTTTCCTCACGGTGATTCTTTTCACATAAGTATGTTATTTATGTGGCATGGAGCTGTGTTTTTCAAATTCCAGGTGACAGCACATTAGTGGTCCATGAAACCAGCGTGTGTTGTTTACCACCAGGATTTTTGTAAAGTAGACTAGAATAGAGCAGGACAGAAAATATGAGTGTGTCACATATAGTAAGAGTACATATTGCTAAACTTCTGTTTCAGTTATGTATGTATCCGTAAATGTGTGTGCATGCATGTGCTAGGCTGCTATGTCAAATGTATTTCTAACTGTTGGTTGCAGTCAAAAGCGTTTGGAAAACACTAGTTTAGTGACAGCAACAACACTATCAAACAAGTCTGTAGTGAGGAGAGAAATTATATTTGTGAATGGAACAATGTTCACAAGATAAAGAGTAACATTTAAATGTGTTTCTATAAATAGTGTGTCTTTACTGTGCCTAAGCAGGTCTGTACCTTTTCTGTATATTTATGAATACACTAGAGGCCTGATGCATGAAATTTGTGCAAGGGGCTCGGCCCTCACAGCCCCGGGCCCCACCCCCCGCCCACTGGTCATTCCAGAAGACCTGCCTTCAGGTCTAATTAGCATATTAGCTCTTTATTATATAGGATGACATGTTACTAAGCATGTGGTAAGCCATTGATCAATTCAATTTAACAAATACTTAGGTAGGGACTGTTAATTTCTAAAAGATGTAAGTGTTGTGGATAAAAACACACAAACACATGTACTACTTTTTATCAATATCCATGTAAATTTCCTAACTCTATATCTTATTTCATCCAAGATATTTACGATCTTAATTCTCAGTCCAAGATATGGACACACTAAAAATGATTAAATTGAATTTAAAAAAAAATTGGCAGCGTCTCACACCTATTTAAAAAATCTTGGGATTTCTTGGTTCATCCCTGGCTTAGTTCTTCCCCAGACTCAGATAAGAAATACAAACTGCTACCTATGATCTCTACTTGGCTACATCATGTGGTTAGGTAGTATTCCAGATTTTTTTAGGAATAAGAAAAAAAAAACTTGCCTTAAACATTTAAACATACTGAGAATCTACAGAATGACTTGTTATTTCAAACGTATTTTACAGAATACTGGAAACCCTTGTTTGACTTGAATAAGAGAAAGAACCATATTGAAAGAGAGAAGTAAAGGAATAAAGCGGGGGGGAAGAAAGGGAGGGAGGATGGAGAAATGGTGGGTGGGTAGGCAGACCATAGTGTTACTGATTAAAGGGAAATCAGTAGGAACCTGTGGCAGGAAAGATTATTATGGTCAAGTTCATTTTCTTGTGTCTGATTTAAATAAAAAATTAGTGGAAATGGTTAATGTATCACAATATTTGGAAAGATGCCATGAGTCTGGGTATAGACCCACTAGAATCATTTAGCATTGTTTTTATTTACCAAAGTGTGTGTGTGTGGGGGGATAGTTTCAGAGAAACTAGTGCTTTTTTCTTTGAATTTTATTTTAAGAGTAATTCTTTCAAGCCTGCAATTGGAAACATAGAATGGCCAAGATGGGAAACTCAAAATTAATGATGGCATTTAGAGAGACTGAGGCTACCCGGCATCCATCAGCAACTAATTGTTCAAAAGTAGTATAACTTTTAAATGATTGTAAGGAGAACTTCCTGAAAAATACAGCATTGCACCTATAGAAAAGACTCCAGAAAAAAATGACAAAAGAATAGTAATCACGATATCTTATAAATCCCATGCTCAAAACAAAGTTAGGCTTATTAATTTACTTTCCTGGTTTATGTGGAAGTGACTGTGTCTGCACAAAGATGGAGAACATGATACTTACAGAAAAAGTAGTTCATGCAAATTCCCTGAGGAGAAATTTGAATCTAAGTACTTGAGTCTTGCTGATGTCATGGTAGTGGACAACGCTGAAGAGTGCACATCCTCTTAAGGAGGCAGATTACCCAAAATATGTTTCTAAAGAGCTAAGTAATGTATAATAACGATAAAATTAAATTCTAATAATTGTTGACTGTATACATTTTACTTTTATTATTTCAGAAGAATATTAAGGAGAGAGACCAAAAATTCAGAGTGGTTATGAATTTGACCAATTTATTCAGATAGCAATTGCAGTTATTAAAAAAAACTTTTAAAGAAGAAATACTTCAAAAGCTACATACAACGTGCTCATGAAAAGAATGTTTTTCTTTTTCAATAGCTGGTTTTCAGTGATCTCACCTAAACGTATTGTTGTATTAAACAGGAATTAATAGGGAGACTTTGAGGGGAGATATATTTATTTAACTTGTGTCTCAGCAGTGTGTGTGTGTGTGTGTGTTTATTTTCAGAAGTATAGTCATAACCACATACATTATTTTCTGAAATGTTTGAAATTTTCTTTAAATTCTTCTAAGTAATTCATGGACATGAAACATGCTTTGGTTTCTAGGCTGGGTCTATCTCAGTATTTGGGTTTTTGTCATAGAAGATTCTGAACCAAATGAAGTTCAGTGGCTGTATCCAAATGTTACAGAGCTTACCTTAAGAGAACATTTCAATTAAACCTATGTCCACTTGTTAGATAATATAGAAAAATGAATATTTAAAAAATGCTCAGATCTATAATAATCAAAGTGAAGCACCATAATCTGAATTGTTCTTATAGAGGCTAGGTCTAACTATTGTGTTTTACTTGAATATAAGTTAGAGGTTGTCCAAATCATAGTTTTAAAAAATCACTTATTAATATTTTAATTGATTTTTTTTTTGAGAGAGCGAGAGGGAGATGAGAGAGAAACATCTATTGGTTGTCTCCTACACAAGCCCAGACCTGGGATCAAACCTGCAACCTGGGTATGTGCCCTGACCAGGATCGAACTGGCCCACCTTTTGGTGTAGGGGACAACACTCCAACAAACTGAGCCACACTGGCTAGGGCACTTAATTTTTTTTAAGTCCCCTCCTATTTCTTCACATTTGATAGGAATCTTTCTTTTTCTCTTCAATAAAAAAACAGGAAAGTTCACTGCCTGCTTCAGAATTAACCAAAATATTTCAAAATTATTCAACAACGTGCTTATGAAAAGAATGTTTTTGTTTTTCAATAGCTGATTTTCAGTGATCTCAACTAAACGTATTGTTGTATTAATAGGGAGACTTTGAGAGGAGATATATTTATTTAACTTATGTCTCAGCAGTGTGTGTGTGTGTGTATTAAGATTTATTTATTTATTTAATACATTTTATTGATTTCAGAGAGGAAAGGAGAGGGAGAGAGAGATAGAAACATCAACAATGAGAAAGAATTATTGGTCGGCTGCCTCCTGCACGTTCCCCACTGAGGGTCGAGCCCACAACCCAGACATGTGCCCTTGACTGGAATCAAACATGGGACCCCTCAGTCCGCAGGCTCTCTCCACTGAGTCAAACCAGCTAGGGACAGATTTATTTATAATATAACCATCTATATTTATGTATATTCATAAATGACATATAAACAGATACAGATGAAATTAACTTTAGATATTCTTAATCATCCTTGACAGTATAGTATGGATTTCATTAGCCTAAATTTTGCTCTTTAAATCTCAATTTTACTTTTAATTTCCTTTCGCACTCCATCTTATACATAAGGTTAAAAATAATTTTTAAAATAATTTTTCAGAAACGCCTTTTTAATTTGTGGGTCATTGAAATAAATTCCTTTTTTGCAGGTACCATTCTATTATATTTTTGTTTTTGTAAGTCCAAGAACATTTTAATCACTAAACTACCTACTTATAATACAGTAAATGTACTTATTTCTTGGAATGATGTGGTTTGGAGTGTTTTTACCAAAATTAATTGAAATATAATTATATTTGCAGTAATCAAGAGATTTGCCTAAATAAAGTAGTTACATTTGATACTAGGGCCAAAAGTAAATGCCTTTCCTGGTCACTTCTTGATGAGTATGAATCATGATGTTAATTAAGCTGTTACTTTCCTTCCTGCTGACTCACTCCTACCCCATCCACAAATTCCCTTTGGACAGTTGTTTCCCTTACCAGCTCTCCTGTCATATTGACTTGACTTAGTACCTGTACAACGTAATGTATAAACTCGTCTTTCCATTTATCAAAGTTAGACTGGCTCACCTTCTAAAGTCCAGCTACCCCAGTCTAAAGTCATGCCATCTCCGTGGCAGGGTGGCAGTGTTCCTCAAGGATGGGGAGGAAGAGCCCTCTTAGTCCCGAGGCAGGAGGAGTAGCAGGAGCCACAGCCCACAGAGAATCGATGCTAATGAAAAAGCCATCTCCAGTTTTCCACCATGAATCAGAGGAACCCTGGCCACAGCTGTCAATTTGGAAATCAAAAAAGAAAAATATTCCTTATAATCATATTTAAGGCCCCCTAAAATCAGGTCATAAAATTATCCAGTTACTTATTTGGTGCTTTCCTCCTTTTAAAGAGGGGTCTAACATTCCCATTACAGTACTGGTAATATTGATAGGTGTTTTTTAGTTTACATATGGATAATGGCCAAAATAAGATGTGAGTATACCAGTCTTATACAGCTTATATGAGAAGTGAATCTTAATTATGAGAAAAGTTGAACTGCTATATATATACATATATATATATGTATATTATATATGTATATTACATATATATTACAGCAGAAAGGAAGGAGAAAGTAAGTTAGATATAATTTTAAAAGTGAAAACAGTGTATACATACATCAACCCACATATTTTTAAATTAAGGTATTATTAAAATATAAAGTTGCTTTTGAATATAATAGTAAATTACTCCACTGTGAGTTTATCATCTATCATAAATTGTCTCTCATACTTACCTATGCTCTATCTGTGCTTGCTAATAATTCTGTTATAGTTGCTGGATTATGATTTTTAAATATGCTATTTATAAATAGGATCTGGGAAAATATTTCTGCTAAAACCATTTTGGGGCATCTCTAACATTTGCTAAGTATCATTTTAGACCAATTAATTATCCAAAGATTTGT
>NW_005364596.1:6326897-6333185 GCF_000412655.1 Myotis brandtii
TATATATACAGTTTTCCATTTAGCCAGGTAGGTTTTGAAATTTTGTCAGTAAAAGGGTTTTGAAATTTTGTCAGTAAAATGGTTAACCTAAATAACTTGATATTTTAGCATCATTGTGAATTAAATCATGAAAAAAGTATTTTTTCCCACCACCCGGGATTCTTTTCCTTTTGTTCATCTAAAAAATCCAAAAGTTTGAAGCAAATATAATCAAATATCTAAAAGCAAGCAATGGGACTTACTATTATCTTTGGTCATATTGATTCAGATACGTTTTATTGCCACATTCAGTGGTTCGTTAAGATTTTCAAATTCTGGCATGAAGAGGCAAATCAAATGCAGCAGTGTTTCCAATTCCAAGGCCTTGGATGTCCAAGAGTTTAAAAACGTATAGTGGAACTTCTCATAGTGAGAACAGTATTTCAAAATAGTTTACAAGAGGCTGCACTGGCTAAGTACAGTTTCAAATGTCTTTGCTTTTGGTTAGGTAAGCATCATTATATATGGGAATCAGAAAATTATTGATTGACATATTTCTTTTATTAATAAAATTGGGATTGTAGGAAATTATTCTTTAATTAGTGTAAGAATATTGGTGCTTTAAAATACTGACTTCCATGTGGAAATCACTGCGTTAGAGTCATTCTGTTTCACAGTAGAATTCTGAAGGCATAGGCAAATCATTGAGACTTTTGGATTTCAAAGTGTCTGAGTAAATATAAAGATATATTTAACTTTAGTTACAGAATTTGCTAATGTCATAATTATTATCTCAATTTATAACATGCATTCTGAAGTAAATTTTAACATTGAGCTGCTTTTTGAAAACTCATGTCTAGCTCTATTAAAAATAATGCATTTTATTGTGTCCAGAATACTGCTACATTTTACATATTGTATCTAGATAGGAATAGCCAATCCAATATAGTTCATATATACAAAGTTGTAGATACTCCAAATTCACTTTTTAGGAGGTAAGTTTTTATTAAGCTTGATATATTTTTAACAAGAAAATGTAAAGCCCTGATCAGCCAGAAGATATCATAGTCCCTGTGACTGCTTAGCAGGCACCAATAAAAAAAGAAACATGCTTAATCCTTAAAGTGCCAGCTTTTGGGAATCTTATTTATTTTATGTCATTTAATTATTTCTTCATTGCTGATTTGATGAAAATCAAACCGAATTACATTTCTTCCAGGGACATGGATATGTATTCTTCTTTTTCTCAAATATAAAAGTAAATGTAAAATGTGCTTGGACTTGGATTATATCATTCTTCTATTCAAAGAAATGTGCTGGCTTTTTAAGGTTATTTAGGAGGGAAACAGAAGGCATTCACTTAAGCTTGAAGGTCATTTCATATCTGGCTCATATAGGGATGAATTCTCTGGAACACGATGCTTTACAGCAGAACCGGAAAGAGAAAGGGGGGCTGCAGACTGCTCCCCAGGCCTCCTGGGAGCAACGCTGCTGTTCGTCAGTGTTTGCACCTGCATGAGCAGTGAAGGCTGCCTTGAACAATGCCCATCAACTCAATTCTATTCTTTACCTCCCGCCCCCTTCCCTTCCTGGGGAATCTGGCTTTCCTGTCACTCAGGATAACGATTTCCTGCAAGCATCACTGAGATCCAGAAAGTCACTGTAATCTCATCAAGAGTGTGATTCCCCAGCTGGGACTCTTGAATTTATATAACCCAAAGGTAGCTAGCTGGTCGGGGTGCTACGTTGGTCCCCAATCCCCCACGTTGGTCCCCAGAGCTCCCACCCATTGAAAATGGAAACCCTCTGATAAAGACGACCTCATCCGCTGACAGAATTAGAGAAGATATATCCCCAAATTAGTACAATCAGAAACCTGTAATTTAACCCAAGATGTTGCCTGATGTTAATCTAATATATTACAGTGTTGCTTCACCCATCCTGAAAAGAACTTAGTCCAGGCCTAACATAAATTTCCAATGAGCCCAGTAAAATTTGGGCAGGAGATTGGCTCTGCATCCTGTGTTTTGTGGCCTATGGGGCACTAAGGAGCTTTGTTACTCTTTATTAGTAAAACTGTTAGAGAAGTATCACTTCAAGTTTCTAGTGAATGCCTTGAAAATTTGTTCTAAATGGTGCCCACCTAATCATTTTTTAAGCTGTATGACCTCAATCAAAGATATTAATATAAGAGAGAAATATTTTTTAAGAGATGTTTCCCTGCTTACCTTCTTCCTTTCCCTGGGGCAGTGGGTTGTCCATATCCTTATGTAGAGATATATGCTGGTTTCAACGTATGCACAGTAATATGCCCACATCACAGAGCTGTTTTGTGACAGATCTTGTTAGTATAGAAAACCAGCTCTCTGCTTCTCTCATTGCATTATCTAATTTTTGTGCCAACAAGCATTGAGAAGTGCTTATCTTTTTTCTCACAACATTGACCTTTCAGCCCAGGTGGCATTTTATAAAGCTGTCTTTTAAAAAATATTATAAATAACAGTGAGTAGTGGAAAGGGTAACAGGCAGAGCAAAGAGCTGGAAAAGAAAGTTTAAAATATCTAAGACATAAGGAGTTCATCTCATTAGAAAATGTATTCCATGTATTTTTTTGTTTATCTTCATAAACATGTTTATCAAGATATAAAATTATATAAGCATATATTTACAATCTTGTTTCCAGTTGGCATCTGAGAGTAAATTTGGCATCTCTATGTCATATACCATACATGTAAATGTGAATATATGTGAATATAAATGCACATGTTTTATTTTTCATATGTGAATCTGTAATTGCATGGATATGCTTGGATCTAACTTGTTAAAAATGACTACATTTATATAAGTATGCATACATAAATAAAATTTATTCTTAGTTGGCATCAGGCAGCAAGTTAGCATCTGTTACAAACTAAGTTTGTATTTACTGTGCGTGTGTGTGTGTGTGTGTGAAGCATAAATATTAGAATGAATATATTGTTTCTTATTCATAGTTCCTTTAATAATGGTTAAGTGCATGTAGGAACATTTATCCTTATTACATTTATCATTCAAAAGTTAAGCGTAGAAAGCAGTAAACAGGTTTTTTTCTCAAAAACCAAGCAACGACGAGGGCTACAGGTATGCACAGTGACCTGAAGAGAAGGAAACGGATGAAACCATAAGGAGTGGGGAGTAAAAGATTAGTAAGATAAGTAGCATTTTTGTGGGAGCAACAACCTTTTAGTTTGTGCTTTCAGAAAATACTTCACAAGTTAAATATTTTGGTTTATACATATATACCTATATGCAAATTGGGATTAGATACCATTAGTTTGTTCTTACCACATTCATGTTGAACTTTATTGTGTTGGCTATGAGGACAGTTTATAAAAAAATATTTTAAGTACAGGTAGTGAAAACAGTTTTGCTTTCCAAAATGATTATTTTATATATTTAAATTTCAATTAACATCTTGATCAATTAGTACACTTTTATTTTTAGATGACATTACTACAGAACTGTATCAATCGAATAAGGCATGTGTGAGAAAGTAAATAAAAGCTAACCAGTTATCAAAAAATATTTGTGGTAGGACTTTTTATGTATTTTCTGAAATACGAAATTCAAATATTATTAACACTGTATGTTAACAATCTATAAGGCGTGTGTGTGTGTGTGTACATGTTCTTCTATACTAACTCAATATTTTTGTAACAGTCAACATACAATTAATTTACGTATTTATCCTCAGCAGCCATCTTATAGTCTACACAGGCTGGTTGGACTAGTTTAACAAGGAATAAAATTAACTCTCATTTGCCCTTATAAGAAAATTTCCTCTTAGCTTGTTTCTTATGTACCTTCAATATGTACCTATGGGATTCTGTTTTATAAAAAAGAGTGTGGCATGATGGATTGCTATAATGTTAATATAGAGAGGAAAATTCAATAGTTTAACTACGATTGAATAAAAAAACCCATTGTAACTATTAGCTTTTTGTTGAAATGGTTGCTCAAACTTTTGGTGTTAGTTTATTATTCCTTTGGAATATGGTAGTATTTTTATGGTACAAAAGGGTAGTTATGGTCCATTGAGAATCATTGGTTAGTATAAGTTTGTTTCATATAGATGATATTAATTTATTGAATATGCAGACTTACTTTAGAATAGTGATATATTTTGTCAGTCTAGTTCTGATTAGATTATCTGTAGGAATATTTAGCATTAATAGTTGTTAAGTGATAGAAGTAATATTTATGTAATGTTTATTGTGGTCTTGTCATAAAAGAAGTTCTCCAGAACAAAAAATAAATTACTTCACTGAGTTCTAAACATTGGTCTTACAGAGGGTGCATGTGTTTGTAGCAGGTACAGATTTTAAGGACACTTGCTAGCTGGTCCTCCTATTATTAATGGCATGAACCATCCCATTCATTCTAATAGCTATCCCTGTTCTACACTGTGTTTCCTCTATTTTTTAGACCAATGAGTTTTAATCATTATATTTAGTAAGTTAGCATTAAATTCAACATTCTAATTTTTGTAGTGTTCTAAGATTGACCATCTATTTTTTTATTAAATGTTGAAATATACAAGTCATTATGTTGTACCTTACTGACTAAAACTATTGCTGAAGAATAAAGGAGAAAATTCTAATTTTATATTGGCATAGAAAGTAAGCTTAACTTGTCTTCTTGCTCTTTTTTTATAGAGAACACCTGTTCCCAGCGCCGAAGCATTCCGATGGTTCTTTTAAAGCAGTAGTCTATCTTATTTTCAAGGCATTTGGAAGTGAAGGGCAAATTAATGTCTTGTTTTAAGGAACTGCTTAGTCCACCACTGAAGAAAATATCCAGATATTATTTTCATTTTATGTATAGGGGTTTCTTCAAAAAAAAAAAAAAGAGGAAAAGAAAAGAAAAAAAGACATATCAAAATAATCTGGGAGCTCGGGGAATTGGCCAGTCTATTTACTTTGGATACACTGATTCTTTGATGTAATTTAGCTATACTAGTGAAGTTGTTGTCTATTTTGAAAGTGGCTGTAAAAAATAAGTTTGGGTAAACCCCTGCTGTAAAATCATGTATCTTTGCAAAGTACATATCTATACTTCATTTTCAAATATATGTGTTTCAGTACTGTAAACTGTACAGATAGCAGCTTGTATTTTGTGTGTCTAGACACAAGGAGACAATCACGTCTGAGCATCTATGGAGATTAACAGTTTGTACACAACAGTATGGTTCTGCGAGTTAAATCTGGAGCAATAAATTTTAGCTTTAAATATTTTTTGCCAGTTGTTTCGAGAAGCAGCAACAGCGGTGGCATGTTTTGCCATGCATCTTTCAGTAGAGACTCGATGCCAAGTTTCACAAGAAGAAAAGATTATGATGCATCCGGCAATTACCTGCAGTTGTATTGTTATAGGAGGGAAGATGTGATGAAAGTTTCAATTAATCTTTTGAGCACTATATTAGAGTAGTGGTTATGCACTTGCATTGCTTACAAACGAGCTGTACAGAAGGGTATACCTCCCAAATACTTAGTGTAGTTGACTTGTCTTGGGTTGCACTGTAAGGCGGAGTACTCTGAGTAGTTGGAACATGCAGAATCAGTTGTATAAATTTTTTTAAAACAGTGTTTACTAGGATACAGAATAAAGTATCATATTGTAGGGGGAGAAATCCATGACTGAGTTTTTTACTAGTGCAGCAGGGGCTGTATTTTTTGTTTGTTTATTTTTTGCCTTATTTTTATGTTTTTGGTAGGAAAAATAAACACTTAATAAAATGTATCCACATGTTTTAACTCCATGTATGATATTAAATGGGTAGTTTTGTTTTACATTTTGAACATATCAAAGCTTCTGCCTTGAGATATGGCTAGGTATATTTTTAAGTAAAAAGAATTAAACACATTCATAAAAGTGAGGTTTTTTTTTAATATTTTGTTATCTTCCTTTCTCATAGCCTCCTATTTGGACCAGTGGCCTTCCCCTAGGCCCTCAGTGGAATGTTCCATTGCTCCCATTCCCATTCTTGTCATCAAGGATGCTGTGGTTCCAGAGAATTCCATAAATGTAAACAACCCCTAAACACAAAGGAGTATGCTTCATAGGACCCGGGCTACCTTTTCACGTAGAATTTGGTTTGCTTATGGCAGTTGGGGCTCCTAAGGCTGTCCCAGTAGGACAATTATTATTTGTGATGACATGATACCTAAGAAGTTCCTTCCTTCTTTCCTTCCTTCCTTCCTTCCTTCCTTCCTTCCTTCCTTCCTTCCTTCCTCCCTTCCTTCCTTTCTCCCTCCCTCCCTCCCTCCCTCC
>NW_005364596.1:6333233-6345079 GCF_000412655.1 Myotis brandtii
CTTTCTTTCTTTCTTTCTTTCTTTCTTTCTTTCTTTCTTTCTTTCTTTTTCTTTCTTCTTTCCTTCTTTCTGTCAGAGACTGTTCAACTTCAGCGATAAAATAGAGTTTAGCAAAAACACATAGAGAATCAAAGTTGCCATGTTACTGTCATTTTTTGTTTTTTTTATCCACTTATTTCAGCCTACACATCCATTAGCCTTTTGAAAAATGTTAGCAAAATGTATCATGTGAAGAAAAATAACTTGGGAAGAGAAAGAGTGATGAAAAAGACTGCAAAACTTTAGAAAGCCTAGCAGATGAATAATTTTAAAAGGCTAGTTCTAGTTTTGAATTGGAAGTAATAGAACAGAGGAGATTTTAAAAAACATGGAAGGAGCATTCACCATAAGAATTCTGGAGGGAGGGATGGATAAGGTGCTGACAAATGCCAATGTTAAAGTGTGCTTTAACTTGCCTGGAATATGAATTCAAGGTCCACAATTATGGTCCAAAAGCCTTTTTGAGGAAAATTCATTATCTGTTACACCTATCCATGTTTAGAGAAGAGAATTAAATAATCGCAAACTAAAACATGCTGTATATTAGTTTTGAGATCACTTTCCACTTGCTATATATTCCTTTGAGGATTTCTAGATAGAATTTCTATTCCAGCTGTGGGAGAAGAGAGCTATATGAATTATTTCTAGTTCTTTTTTATTTTACTTATTTTTAAAATCAATTTGATAATTTTTACAAGTAAGTGAAAACTAACTTTCACACTTGAATGGGAAGCTTGCCTTGCTTTTTGGAAAACGATGATTGTTATTACAGCAGTGAAGCAAACTTCTTTCCCTTCAGACTGCATTAGGCATACAGTAACATATAAAGATCTCATAGCAATGTACCAAGAGTCTAAAATACATGCTAGTGTTGCATGTCTTGATGTGTTTTTGTTTGTTCGTTTTCTTAAAGAACTTATGAATCTGTATATTGTAAAATGTGGTGTTTTACATGTCAATTCAATTTTTTAATGAAAGAAAATCTGTTGATTATTAAAATGGAAATGTATAGCTTTTCTTTAATTCTCTTATATGTTCTTATTCTTGACATTGTTCTTTTACACTTACCCATTTCTTTGGTTTTGCTAAAACTCTATTTATATAATGTAGAGTGCATATAAAGTTCTCGTTGATGATGTTGAAGAAGGATATTACTCTTCTGGCCTCACTCTAATTCCTTTCTCTAAGTCTGTACCAAGAGCTATAAAGCATATCATTATAACCCTAAGGGAATGATTTAAAGGTTTACATTTTCATGATTTTTAAAATACCAATGAAAGGCAACTTTTAAAATTCCTCACTGTATGTTTTATATTCAGCACCAAGAAAATTTAAAACATAAAAATGGAATATAGATCGGGTGGACTATCAAGACACCTTAAAATTTTCCTATCAGCTAAGTCAAATAAAATAGTTTGTAAGAGCGGTCTACATACACAGAAGTCTTGCTTTGTCTCGGTATAGATGAGGAAATGCTATATTCTGTCAGCATTTTGGGGGGAGCATGGAAAATCTCTGGGTGTCAATTTCCTTGTCAGCTGTCACTTAGCACCCTAACATCACAAGAACATCATAATGTAAACCTTTTTTTCCAGGCCTTCAGACTAAAGTGGCTTTGTGATGAATTTTATCTGTCTGTGTACAAGGGGAGGCATAAAGTAGAAATGTATCCATGCTTGGGAGAAAAAAAAATGTCTTCCTCCATTGTAAGAGTGTATAAAGACATCTCCTGGTTGCTTAATTCCAAATACACAACTTCCTTCTTCTAAACATTTATAAGGAGCAAGAGATGGTGGGCTGACTATGAATGAATTAATATTAACTAATTACTAAAAGAAAAGGATATTCCCTTCCTTTTATTCAGAACCCCTGACATGTAAATTGTACAATTAATCCTAAAGCATAGAAAGTGTTTAAGCTGATAGTATCTGTAATCAAATAATGAAAAAAAGGAAAGCCGTTAAATGAACACACCATTTAGGGTCAAATATGTTCAGCAAAAACCGTAGTGGGTCTTTGATCACAGGGATATCAAACAGTTGGTTCTCATGTAATAGCTAAATGTTTCAGATTTTGTTTTTATTAAATCTGGCAGTTTCACACTGAGATCTGTATTCCTGGTGAATGGAAGACAGCTACTATGTTAGAAGGGGTTCAGTTTTCACAACTGCAAGGAAGTCAGAGAAGTTTCAGGAATGGACCACAAAATGTACTCATTTCACAGTGCTCTCCTATTCTGAACTGTGCAGTTATCTATTAAATTTTCTAACAGATATTTGTGTAAGGTGTATGTATGCTTGTGCAATTATAAAAAAAGCAGTTTTGGAAAACAGTGTATTTATTAAAGAAAATTACTTATAGGGCATGTACAAAACTGTAAAAAAAAACTTTAAAAAACACATTCAATTTGCCCAGTAAAGTTGTTTTTTGTGAAATTTATGTGTTGTTGAATAAAGGACTTTAGTATTCAAAGTATCTCTATTTTTCCATGAACAAATTTTTATTTGTGGGATTTTTCAGTACTGAGCATATGATCCTGAAAATCTAATTTTGTTTATGATAAAAAAGCTTATAATTCTACGTTTGCCCTTATGTTAGCAAACTGAATACTGTATATAAATCTTTCATAAACTATGCCAGTTTGTTCATTCTGTTTTTCCTCATATATTTTGCCTTTCTCATACACTTAAAGGAGGGGAAAAAAGAAGAACATGATTGTTTTCACATTTCCAAAGGATATATTTTTGTTGAAAGCTTTAATAGGCCATCGAAGTAAGAAATAAATATATCCAAACTTTTTTCCCTTCCTCTCCATCATATGCCAGGAGAAAGCAACCCATGAATTTCTTGTGAATGAAAAATCCTGTTCATAGTACCTGGAAGCAGAAACGTGCAACGCCGGAATTCTTCAGCCACTCCCAGCAATTCTCTGAGATTACATTGCTATTGCTAGCTTTTTTACTATGGAATATTGTGTCCACCAACGCTGCTTATTTGGTGGTGAATGTGCTTAGCCCTTATTTCACTGCTTCTCAGAACAAAGATCTTTTCTTTTTCTTCAATTTCTCCTCTAACCAGAAGAAACGTAGGATTCCATTTTATATCTTGGAAATCTTTAATATTGTTGCAAACATGGGACTTCAAACAATTCAGAGTTTATGTCCACAGAAAATACCACATTAGAAGATTTTTGTAAATTTATGAATTTCAAGATGTGTCCTATTAGTATAATATCACAAGTGAAAAATATCTTGGCCATGGCCATAGAGTTGGATTACATAGGTTACATAGGGTGATAAAGAAGAATTAGGTAACTTGAATTATGAAAGACCCTGGATTCTCAGCATTTTTTCAGGTGAGTCATTATGCTTTTTATTATATCTTGGTGTAAACAAAAATATTGCAATGATGTAAAACTGGATTTTCATACATAATACTTTCTTACCTGAAAATTTCAAGGATATAAATACTTGGAGGCTCATATGTAATTCTTCAGAATACATTAATTTAACCAAAAAGGGAAAGGGCAGTTCTATAACTTATTTAGACATTGAGCCAGATAATTTTGTATGGTTTTCTGCAGAATCATATATTTTGTCAAGGTGTTCATTGGTTGAAGTTGGTTTTGTTTGCATGTTTTATGCAGAAGCTATTCTCCATCTCATTTCCACTCTTTGTCTTTTCTAATAGAGAGAAAATGTGATTTTAGGTAAACATAATGCACACAAATTTAAGATTTTAATTGCCTACACTAAAAAAGTAGCATAGCAATATGGGAGATTTTTGCTTATTTGGAAATTTAGTTTCTAATCCTTTATTCTAATATCTTGGCTTAAGATCTATCTTTGTGTCCTTTGCAACTCAGATTTTTTTGGCCAATATTTAAATCAATATTTCTTATTTTCAGTGTATTTATATAAAATGAAATATCAACCAAATTATTTTTTAGTCTAAGTCTGCACTTTGTTTACAACATGTTATTTATGACAAAAATCATTCTGGTTAACGGTGGTGTCATTTCACAAATTGGAAGTACAGATCTCTTTTTCAAAATAGTATTTTTAAAAGCTGCTTCTATCATATAGAAACTACATGCAAAGCATTTAAATTTTTTGCTTTATTGATTAAGGTATTACATATGTGTCCTTATTGCCCCATTGCCCCCCGCCCCCCACTCATGTCCTCACCCCCTAACCAATGGACACATACAAAGCATTTTTAACAAAAGACTGAATTACATAACTTCTTTAATAGTAAGATGCTAGAAGACTGCTTGGTTTGAATTATCATCTGATTATTATTTTTCTGAAAAAATATCTTCTAATTAAAATTATATGGCTTCAGAAACACTGAAGGGGTGTTAAAAATAATATTTAAATGGTACTATTTAATCTTTGAATTATCATAAAACATATGGAGCTGGAAATTCTTATTCATTGTATTGTTCAGGAACTTTTCTCACCATTTCATAAATTACCTTGTAAATTTACTTATAACTTTATTTACAAATATAATTTTATCTGTGAATATTGAATTACTATGTGTGGGGTAGAGATAGTTCAATCTGTGTACTTGTGTGCTTTTTTTCTAGTCAACATAGTTGAAGTCATGTCCCACAATAGCAAAAGAACAGTGTGCTATTACACATCTTCCGGAGAAAAGATTATGTCACTGTTGTACAGTTGCAGTTGAATTTGATGACTCAGCATCTTATAATACTTACTCTCTGAGAATCAGAGAATTTGGAAAAGCTTCATGCAATCTTTTGGGCTTTTTATGAGCTCTTTAGTGAGTTCTCTATGCCCTACTTTCAGACATTGAAGCAACTGTGTTGAAAATTATAAGTACTGTTTGCTCCCCAAATGCATTCTTTATCTTCTTTAGTTGTATTTTTGAAGTGGTTGTTTGCGGCAGCAGTCTGCGGTGTTTACCTATGCCGCCATCTTGGTCTCTCTAAAAATAATATTTAAATGGTACTATTTAATCTTTGAATTATCATAAAACATATGGAGCTGGAAATTCTTATTCATTGTATTGTTCAGGAACTTTTCTCACCATTTCATAAATTACCTTGTAAATTTACTTATAACTTTATTTACAAATATAATTTTATCTGTGAATATTGAATTACTATGTGTGGGGTAGAGATAGTTCAATCTGTGTACTTGTGTGCTTTTTTTCTAGTCAACATAGTTGAAGTCATGTCCCACAATAGCAAAAGAACAGTGTGCTATTACACATCTTCCGGAGAAAAGATTATGTCACTGTTGTACAGTTGCAGTTGAATTTGATGACTCAGCATCTTATAATACTTACTCTCTGAGAATCAGAGAATTTGGAAAAGCTTCATGCAATCTTTTGGGCTTTTTATGAGCTCTTTAGTGAGTTCTCTATGCCCTACTTTCAGACATTGAAGCAACTGTGTTGAAAATTATAAGTACTGTTTGCTCCCCAAATGCATTCTTTATCTTCATGTAATTTGAACATTTTAGGTATATTTGTATACAACTGAGCTGTCTATTTATATGTATGTATATTTGAACTTCAAGTACACATCCAACCACTAATAGATGGCAATACACTTTAACCATTATGGAATAGGTCTTTATCCCCCAAACGCCCAATTTCATGATGTCTACAGAGCATCAGTGTGAATATTTTTGTGTGTTGGCAAACCAGAAATTGATTTAATTTCTTATTTATTCAACTAGTGGTATTGTGTATCTTCAATATTTCAGACACTGGGGATATCAAGTTGAATAAAACATGGTCCCTGACACATTTACCATCATGATGGAACTCAATTAAGTGGTCAAAGTAAATACACAAATAAATAAAAATAGTGGAGGAGTGGCAAGAGATATAATTCCTTCCTCTTGGCACTCCAACCACTTAGACTTTCTTCCAATCCTTACACTTGTAAAATGAGTTTTCCCTCGCACCTCAGGAAAGTTTGTTTATGTTGTTTTTAATACCTAGAATTTTATTGTCTTATCTCTCCTCCTGGGTAATGGCAACTCATTGTTCAGAATTTAACACTTCATTTTTTAAAAGGAAAAATTCCTTAAATTTTGTGACTATGTCAAATTCACCTATTATAGACTCTCAAAGTAACTTATAGCTCTTCATAACAATTACTAATGAATTAATTCAATATATATTATACATTTTTTATGTGTTCTTCACTGATCTAGGCAACTAGAATCCTATATAATAAAGAGCTAATATGCAAATGGTTGTCATGCCCTCATGCTGTCATGCCATAATGGCTCAGACACTCAACACTGGGGAGAGAGGAATGGGGACCAGCCAGGCACAAATGAGCTCACAAGAGAGGAATGGGGACCAGTCAGGCTGCAGCCCAGGAGAGGGACAAGCCACTCGCTCCACAGTCCCGGGCAACAGCGGCTGCGCCTGCACCCCAGAAGATGGACAAGCCACCCACCCTGCGGTCCTGGGCGCCAGCAGCTGTGCCTGTACCTGCAACCTGGGAGAGGGACAATCCGCATGCTCCATGGTCCCCATGGTCCCAGGTGCCAGTGGCTGCATCTACACCTGTGTCTGCACCTGTGGCCTGGGAGAGGGACAAGCTACCTGCCCCGCAATCCCAGGCACCAGCACCTGTGGCTGCGGCCTGGGCGAAGCTGCCCGCCCATGGTCCTCTGTGGCTGCAGCCAGCTCGGGTGAAGCTGATCTGGGTTCTGGGTGCCTGTGGCAAGCCAGTGGGAGGGAAGCCTGGGTCCCAGGTGCCTTTGGCCAGAGGAGGAAATCCTGGGTCCCAGGTGTGGGGTGAGGCAGAGGCAATCAGACCAGCAGAGGAGCAGTTAGGAGTGATCGGGCCAGTAGGGGAACAGTTAGGGGCTAATCAGGAAGGCAGGCAGAGGTAGTTAGGGGTGATCAGGCAGGCAGAGGTGGTTAGGAGCGATCAGGCAGGCAAGCAAGCAGTTAGGAGCCAGTGGTCCCAGATTGCGAGAGGCAGTCAGACATCCCCCGAGGAGTCCTGGATTGGAGAGGATGCAGGCCGGGCTGAGGGACCCCCTCCCCCTGTGCAAGAATTTTGTGCACTGGGCCTCTAGTACAGTGATTCCCAAAGTGGGCGCTACCGCCCCCTGGTGGGCGCTGCAGCGATCCAGGGGGGCAGTGATGGCCACAGGTGCATTTGTTTTAACTTTTTTTGTATTACCTTTCTATTCTGAGTTCAATAAATAGTTTCATAATTTCAAACTTCAATGTTTCTAATTTACACCTTTCTTTACTATATTTTACGAAAAAGGTAGAAACATTAATACATATATCTTTCTGTTTAATTGCTATTAAAATTTAAAAAAATTAATTTCTAGGGGGCACTGAGTAATATTTTTTCTGGAAAGGGGGCGGTAAGCCAAATAAGTTTGGAACCACTGCTCTAGTATATTCATATACAAGTAAGACACAAATCTTTGCCTCCATAGAGTTTGTTGTGTTCTAGTGGAAAGAGTTCAGAAGCAAGTAAAGAAAGACATACAAACATCACATGGTAATATATGCTATTATGCTAATACTAGAGGCCTGGTGCACAAAAATTCATGCACTGGGGGGGGGTCCTTTAGCCTGGCCTGCCCCTCTCAAAGTTTGGGATCCCTCAGGGGATGTCCTACTGATGGCTTAGGCTCACTCCTCCCTTTGTGGGAGGCGACCGGGCCAATCAATAGAAGGCTGCTGCTGCTGTCATTGCTGGCTGCCGCAGCCACCTGTCCTCAGCCCTCGCAGTTGCCATGGCTTTGTCCAGAAGGACGTCCTGACGATGTCCAGTCTATCTGGTCTAATTAGCATATTACCCTTTTATTACTATAGATAAGGAGGAAAAAGAAGATTAGGAATACTAATGGGGTGAGAGGATGATGAAGATAATTGGAATTTTAAATGGGTAGTTTAGGGAAAGCCTAACTGAGACGGTAACAATTGAAGTAAGACCCCAAGGAGGCAAGGAAGTAAGTAAGCCATATGGATATCTTGGAAACAGCCTACTAGTCAAAGGGAATAGCAAGTACAAGGACCTTGAGGCAAGAATGAGCCTGGAATTTGTAAGGACCAGCATGAAGCCCATTATGTCTGCAGTGCAACTGGTAAGATAGAATAGTAGGAAACATAATTAAAGAAGTAAGAGAGACAAGATTATGTAGTGTCCTGTTAAGGACTTTGACTTTTACTCAAAGTGAGAAAGAAAGTCTTTGTAAGGTTCAATTAGAGGGAGACACGAACCAATATATATTACAAAAAGACTGCTTTGGCTACTATGTGGAGAATAGACTATAGAAGGTCAAGAATGGAGGAAGGGGGACCAGTTTGGGGAGGCCATTGCCATGATCCAAGTGAAAAAAGATGGTGGAACCAGAGTGGTAGCAGTGAAAGGTTGCAAGAAGAGGTTAAATTCAGCATGTAGTTTAAAACAAAGGAAATAGAATTTGTAGACAGGCAGGAATCTCCAGTGTTTTTAATGTGAATAAGTGGAAAGTAAAGTTGCCAATTAATGAGATGGAAAAGACTGAATTTTGGTTTTGAACATATCAAATTTAAGCTTCTTCTCAGACCTTCAAGTAAAGATGACAAGCATACAATTATATATATGGGCTTGGAATTCAAGGTAGACTTTTAACCTGGAGATATAGATGATATTTAAAAATAATGAGCCTGGATGAGATTATCAAAAGAGTGAGTGTGGATAGATAGGGAGAGAAAAGGCAAGGACAGATTTGGGAGTCACCTATAGCAGTTGTACTTTCACCTTCAGTCTAATCATTATTTGATTACTGTCCACCTCCCACACTGACCACAATATAGAAGAAATGAAAACCCAGGAAAAATTCTGCAGATAAATTCTTCTATTTTCTTTTTTCCCAGTGGCCTAAAATCTTTTGGACTTTAGTTATTCCAATCCTTACCCTTCAAACACAGGTGACTATTCATCCCTCTCAATTTATCCCATCTCCATCGCACACAAAAGCTTACAGTTACTTATGTTTATTCAAAAATATTTTAATAGTTACATATAACAATCTTTTCTGCTAACACAAATATAAATACATCAAATTAAAAGTTTAATTGTGATTATAATTATTGCATTAAAATTTAAGCATAATTATACTGTATTTAGTATAACATATTTTATTTTTCTGTTCATATATATTTTGTTGGCAATTCTATTAAAGAAGATGAAACCATTATCTCTTATTTAACATCTCCAGGGACTAAAATGTTTGAGCAGAAAGTGAATAGATGTCAAAACTACAAATTGGGATTAAGTTTAGTTGACTCAGTCACAGAAAAAAATTGTGAGATTTCAGATTTCCCCACACTTTCGCTCACAAAGGAAAACGTTGGCTCATGATTATGAAGATATTATAGTGCAAACCTCTTAATACTTATTGTTTTTGTTCCTTTACCCTTGATTCTTTATAGAGTAGTCATACACATTTTCATTAATAGCCTAAGTGGATTACAAGGAGCACGTTTAGAAGTGTTTCTTTATATTTTGTATGGGAAAGAAATAATTTTGTCCCAGAATTTCTTTACACCAAAATTTCAGTTTCAAGCCTACCATTTGACAGAAATCTCTACAGACCATACGTTCACCACGGAGTCTTCACCACCAGAGTGCTGAGGACTAGACAAAGAGTAGCTACAAATCTGAAAGAACTGAATGTTAATCATCCCAGTCCATTAAAATCCCAAGGATCCTCAGTATATTCAGAACAAATATATTCAGAACAACAACAACAACAAAAACAGAACAGAACTGCTTGATTTTAGAGTTTGGTAGAAAATGGTGAGAATCTTAGGAAATGTCAAGGCTAAAAGAAACTGGGTTGGAAAGAATTTAGCAATAAAGCCACAATATTCTTTGGGAGCTTGGTCAACATTGTCACCTTGGACGGCTGCAGAACTTCTGAAGTTTATCAACAGATTCCACCATCACATAAGTAACCACAGCACTGTACCTGTTGCATCACGTAAGAGTTCATTTACATGCTGCATTATTACAGGTATTCCCATAGCAGAGCAAAATTGTGAATCTGAGAAGATGTAGTACTTTCCAATGTATAAAGTCTGTCAGAGAACAAGTTCTACATGGCTAATTTAAAGGAAGCTGGCACACAATTTAAAGATGTAATTTGAGTCATGGCTGATGATATACTTTTACTTATTTAGCCTCTCATGCAGCTTGTTTGCATTACTTGAACAGATTTGCTGTTTCTAATCTGACTGCATTGTGTATGACTTGAGGAATGCTGATTAATTCTTGTCGGTAATTATCACACACACTGCCAATGTTGTACATTTGGATCCTGCATTACACAATCTATGTGTGTATCCCTTATGTTATTAGTGGAAGTTGCATGCAATAGGTAAATAAACCTGTTCTTGGTTTAGATTAAAAATGATTGTTGATCCTTTTCTGTCTTTAATAGAAACTGCATGAGATGGAAGAATCTGGTATAGGTTTTATTTGCTTCAAATAGCTTTAATTGGAATTCTTAAATTGTCCCTACAACTGCCACCAATAGTAAGCTCTAAAATATCATTTGTAATTGGAAGATAAATTTGCATTTTATTCCTGACGTGAAGTTAATATGTCTTACTTTGTGAACTTTCAGACAGTGAAGCTTTTCAGTATCATTGGAGCATTCCTGAATAACTCTTTTTGATCATTTTGATACTTGTAGGCAACTGTCTCATCTGCTTACATTTAAAAAGAGAAGTACTAAACAAATTACTTCTAGGTTAGCCTAATTTAGCAGTCTATTCACTGGTTTATTCAGTAGTGAGTACATAGGATATTAAATGATGGGTTATAATGTGAAAAGGGCATTTCACTAGAAGTCCTAGAACATTTAAAAAGGAAGTGTGTCACTCCTTACTTTATGCTCATAGTTAAATTGCAAATTACAGCAGAGTTGTATAGGGAAAGGATAAAAAAAATAAACATCAGGTACTATTAAAAAATTAATGTATCCTTATTCTTATTCTGATGTATTCATAACCTTATTCCTAACTTTCTCACTCTTTTCTTGAGCTGTTATGTAGGAACCATCAAATAAGATCGCTTGATTTCATATAATTAGCCTTCCTGTTTTCTAGAAGAGTAAATGAAGTCCTGATTTCTATGAGAATGGATGGCACTGTTCAGAATCTTTTATTTCATAGTTAGTGATTTAGTCCTTAAAAAAAAGGTAGAAAATGTAACTATGCACAATGGCTTAAACAATAAAAGAGAAATTTATCTCAGATCATTGAAAAGTCCTGAGGAAAAAGTAAAGCAATGATTACACTATTTTCTCTTATTCTATCACTATGGTAGTTTCCGTTGGCTTTAATGTGGGGCCTTATCTATTTATGTTGAGGCCTCTAGCACCTGTAAACATTTATTTTCCATTGCTAGGAATTCTATAGAGGACATTTTTTCCCTCATGAGTCCAGCAAGAATTCCACAATTAATTCTTCTTGGATTCAATCATCCAAAATTAGATTATATGCCCAATACTTAGGCAGTCACTATAAAGAGGAAAGTTTTGGTTAATCTTACATTCTGGGTGGAAATAAGCTTCTCCCAACCACATTTACTGAGAATGAAAGAAAAGTAGTTCTCCAGGGAAAAATCAGGGTATGATCATCAGAAACAAAAAGGGATATTGGTATTGGGCAGGAAAAAAATGAATTCGAGGAAGGCAAAGAATCAAGGAAGGCCTTAAGGAAAAGGCAATAAGGAAAAAGGGGAGAAAGAAAGAAGGAAGTAGGATGGGGAAATGACAAATATTATGAAAAGGATC
>NW_005364596.1:6345490-6361318 GCF_000412655.1 Myotis brandtii
CATCTTCACCAGAGGATATTTTTTTTCCATTGAGATTTCAGAGAGAGTGAAAGGGAGGGCGGAAGGGGGAGAGAGAGAAACATTGATGTGAGAGAGACACATAGATTGATTGCCTCCCGTACACACCAGGACCTGGGCAGGGGAACAAACATGCAACCCAAGTACATGCCCTTTGGTCCTCAGGCCAATGTGTAAACACTAAGCTACATTGGCCAGGGCTCAACAGTCATTTTTAATTTAAGTCAAAACTGATTTATTTACCTATTATATGTGACTTCCACTAACATAAGAAATGCAAACATTCCTTATGGAAAATGTACATAATAAAATGTTATGATGTTATGTTTTATTAAAGGGTTAATGCGCAAGGAAGCAGCAGGAGAGAGAAAAGAGAGAAACTGAGTTCTTCACTGGAATTCTAATAGGATAATTAATTTCCGTATAATTATGTGATAACTCTGTTTAACTCGAAAGATCCATTTTTATTAATTAGTCATGTTTATGCATAAACACACACACGATGCGCAGCACACACAGGGCCATCATGTCTCTGATTGGGTCTACATGAGCACAGCACTACTTCTGGGATGGAGAAGACACTTTACAATGAGTTTGACAGACTTTCCAGCAAAATTCTATTCCTTATTGTTGCTCCACTGCTTCACAGAAATGTGTACAAATGTTGATGGTGTAGAAGATTGGCTACAGGTTTCCTAGTATATATAAGAAGATTTGCTTCAGAGAATTAAGACAAGATCACAAAATCTCAAAATACAATCAGTTTTTAGCCACCAATTTTAACATGCATTTCACACAGATTTCTTAATTACCCTATTAGGATGAATGTCACAAGTAGCTCACAAACTTAGGTAATGATATAAAATGTCATATTCCTCTAGAGCTCCCACTGAAAAAAAGTATACAACTAAAGTAGACTCCAAACAAATATACATTTTAATAAGCCTCATTTATATTAGATGTTGTCTGTACCAGCATGACATTTATTTTAGTTCATTTTGCTTTTTTAAAGGAATGATTAATATTCTT
Organism: Myotis brandtii; assembly: GCF_000412655.1. Taxonomy (NCBI): domain Eukaryota; kingdom Metazoa; phylum Chordata; class Mammalia; order Chiroptera; family Vespertilionidae; genus Myotis; species Myotis brandtii. Next base: position 6,346,538 of record NW_005364596.1, read on the forward strand.
ATGCATTATTTTCTATTTTGTAAGAAATAAAATATTTCAAGAAACCAAAAATACTGGGAAAACAAAAATAAAACAAACTTTAACAACTTTGAAAGAAGTGAACTCTGTTGTGGTCTCCCTCCTATCCTGCCTCAGCCCCATAAAAGCTCTTTCACCTAGTGACCAATTGTTCTTTCTTAACTATTATCTAATGATTTTTTATTAATTTTTTTATTGATTTCAGAGAGAAGGGTGAGGGAGAGAGAGAGATAGAAACATCAATGCCTCCTGCACACCCCACTCTGGGGATGGAGCCCGCAACCTGGGCATGTGCCCTTGACTGGAATGGAACCTGGGACCCTTCAGTCCGCAGGCCAACACTCTATCCACTGAGCCAAACCAGCTAGGGCTACCTAATGATTTTTAATCAGATATCAACAAGTTTTTGTTGATTCATTTGAAAATGAAATACATTTGTTTGTAAATGTAATAATTTTTCAAGTATATAATCATGTGACAATTTCTTAACTTAAATAGACCCTTGTTCCATCTCTTATTTCACCATAACACTGCTAAACGTGAATGACAGAGCCTCCTACTGGGCTTTGGGTTTCTGGGACTGCTCCAAGGAGATATAAAAAAGGGAGTTACCGACCTATTATTTGCCATTGGCTTAGTTAAACATTTGAATATAACTATCTCATCCATTAACACTAAGGATGTATGCATTCTTACCTCATGTTTAAAAAAAATTAAATAATTTTCAAATGTTGGATTCTCAGTCCTTTTGTCTTTCCCTATCCTGATGCCCAACTTATTACATGCACAGCAACCTTTGTTTATGCTACATGCTTACTATAAATCTTCATTAGTTTTCTCACTATAACACCTCAGTTAGGAGTGAAAACATGATTTCTCATCTGGCTTTTAAGGCACATGATTAGATCCAGACCTTAGTTTTTGTCCTCATTTCTTAACTTTACTCCTATAAAAACCAGCTGTGTTTACTTTTTGTGTTAGTATAGGTCCACCTAGAAGCAGACAATATGACAGGATTAGAGGTACCAGAACTTTACTATGAAAAGGAGTAGAAGAAGGTGGGGAGAACATTCGAAACACAATGGATGTGTAACACTTGGGTGAAGAGCGTGCAGGATTGCACATCTGTAGGATGAGCGGTGAATTGTAGCCCAGTTCCACAATGGATCTACTTAGGCCAGCTGTTCTCAACCTTTGGTTTGCTACCCCTTTGGCGGTCGAACGACCCTTTCACAGGGGTCTCCTAAGACCATCCTACATATCAGATATTTACATTATGATTCATAACAGTAGCAGCATTACAGTTATGAAGTAGCAACGAAAATAATTTTATGGTTGGGTCACAACATGAAGAACTGTATTTAAAGAGCCAGAAGGTTGAGAACCACTGGCTTAGGCTGATCCACACAAGCAGCTGATTTCCCCTTCCCTGAGGGCCTTTGTCAGCGTGCACAATCTGGAGAAAGTTAAGTCTCAAAGAAAGTGCCCCTTTCCCCCCTCGCCCCAAATCAATGAATTATTTTTTACCCAGTCTTACATTTTGACCTTCTTGATTAAGTACTTTCTAAATGCAATCCCAGGGCTGCTTTCCTGGCTCTTGCTGGCACATGCTAGCTAAATCTTACAAGTGCATTCTGCTATAGTCTTTTTCCTCCCTTATCAACACCCAGCTGTGTAATTTGGGCATTTAACTTTAGTCACAGTCCTGGGAGCCAGAAAAGCAGGTGGGGATAGGTCCTTAGGGAGACACCTGCTGCTTTGCAGGAGAGTGGTCTCTGCCGCATATTCTAAGCTGGCAGGGGCAAGCCAACATCCTCAGGGACATCTTGTGTGTCCCTATCCCATATTTTAAGATCCCAGGTTTTCCCAACCAGAGCCTTGAGTTTAGTGTAACAGGTATTCCATTTCTGAGGATTTTAAGGTCTCTGGAACTCTGTGACTCTATCAGATATTTGGTCTGCTATTTAGCGGCTCTGCTTTTCCATTCTAGGAGACAAGGGCTTATTGTAGGCTACAGGAATTCTTCCGGCTGTCAATATCAATACAATTGAGCAGTAAGCAGCCAACTCCACCTTCTTCCTAATGCCTGAGCCATTATCACCCGCTTCAAGTCTTTAGCAATTGGGCCTTGTGCCAGGGACTTTCTGTGGCCCACCTTCCACTCAGCATGGGTGGTTCCTGAGCCCTAACCAAATGCCTATCTTACCACTTGTTTTCTCAAACCACTGTCAGTACCACTTGTGTTATTTGGGGTCCCTAGAGAAGCACATGCCAAAAGAGGGTTAGACATGCAAGAGATTCGATGGGTAAAAAAGCAGCAGAATGTGAGGGAAAGTTTCAGATCAGGATATAGACTTCACAGCTGTGGTAGGAGTGAGGCAAGGAAGGGGAATTAGGTAGGAAGAGACTCAGACGAAGCAGCAGAATGTGAGGGAAAGTTTCAGACCAGCATATAGACTTCACAGCTGGTAGGAGTAAGGCAAGGAAGGGGAATTAGGTAGGAAGAGACTCAGACCGCAGCACAGTTCCAAGAAAGATTTGGTTTGGCCAATGGGAGTCCTTGAGCCACAACCCACATTGGAGGAGGCCCACCTGGGAGCAACTGGAAGAAGGTGTGGCATTAGAATGAATGAGAGATAGACCTAGACAGACAATAGTTGGGGCCATCAGTCAATTCTGTTCCCCATAGCAGGAGATGTAGGCAGTGCATTTTCATGGACACCACAGTTGCCATTTCCTGAACAAATAGATGACATAGTCATTGAGACCGTGCATTTGGGAGTCAGATTAAGCTCAAATCCTGCGGGGCCACCAACTATGTTACCTTGGACAAGTTAATATATATGATCTTGAGCTCAAATCCTGCGGGGCCACCAACTAACTATGTTACCTTGGACAAGTTAATATATATGATCTTCCCCTTTTGCATATTTCAATTTATAATAATGTGTGTGTGTTTTTTTCACAGAGCCATTGGAGGGATTAAAAGGGATCATTCACGTAAAGCCTGTCATTATCATTATAATGTCCACAGCTCAATCATTCAAAAAAAATGCAGCTTTCTTTCTTTTTCTATGACTGAACTTGGTTTCATGTTGATCTGTACTCCTAGCTGGTGTTAGAAACTAAATCAGGTAGTTTTGTGTCTTCGTTAGAAAGCACAATGCTTATGAGCACTATTAAGAATCAGACTATCAGGATTCAGACACCACCTCTGCTATTTCTAATTGAATGACTTAGGATACCTTACTTAACCTCTCTGTAACCAAGGTCTGTTACCTAAAATGGTGGCAACCATTACAGTAAATCCCTTATAATCCGGTTATGACAACCATTGGTAAGAATAATGTCTGGTCCTATTAAGTACTTGATCAAGGCTGGCTCTTATTGTCCTTATACTTGGGTTTGAATAGTCCCATCCTGTTTGGGGTATCTTCACCCCAAAGGTTTAATTATACCTTCCAAAGTCAAGGTAGGACGGAATACGACGGGTCCTCCTTCGGAACCTAATAGCATCTAAGCCCCAGCTTCCTCCTGGGTTACCTCCCATTTTTTCTCTGTCTGTGGAATCTTTATTTAGTCTGAGTCAGGAGGTCTGGCCCTTTATTCCTTGTTTATGGCATAAACTTTATGCCTTGAATGGTTCAGGGCTTAGTTTCTTTCACTGCAAAAGCCTTGCCTTTTGAGATTTAAAATCTTTCGTTTTTGAAAATCAAAGGTTTTTCTTTATGTTTTGTGATATCCTATCTCTCCCCTAATGTGTGAGGAGGAATAAGGAAGGGGGCAAAGAGTTAAAAAGGAAATACATTGCCAGAGGCAAACCTTAGTTAATATCTCAAAATATTTTCCCTCTGCAATGTTTCTGTTTAGGCTCCTCTCTGTTCCTGAAATTTCTTTTGGCTACCAATTGGACTCCTATATATCCAAGTTGAAATTTGGATGGCTCTTTTCATTGGAAGCGTACTTTAATTATTCTAGTTCAAAGTGCTTCCTTCTGGCTTTATTAATGTAGACGTTGGTACTTTCATTTTAAATGGCCTGGAACATATACTATTGTTCTCACTAGACTACATGCTCCTTGTGAGCTGGGAATAAGCCTTATTCATTTTTGATGCCTATATTCTCTTAGTACTTAACATGGGGCTTGACACATAGAAGTACTTAAAAATATTTGAAGGTATTCATTAAAGAAATTACAGGAAATTGGTTATAGCAAAGGATTACAGATCTGTCTGAATCTCTCCCTCCGGTTTCTTGGTCTCCTTAACAGGCCTGATCTGTTGCTAGGAATCACTAATATTGATGTAAGTAGGCACAACATATTAATCTTTATTTCAGTTAAAAAATATTAAGCACACCATGTACTAGCTATTTTACCAGAGTTGGGAGATGCAAAATGGAAGAACGCTTGCCATCAAAGACAGATTCTTAAAACAAGCAATTTAGATGACACAGATACCTAGCTGAGAGCCTGACCATGGCAACCAGGAGAACTTGGTAGGAGAAGGAAGGACTAAACAGTGCCATTGGAGTTATGAATGTGCTACTTGGGAGCACATGGCTAATGCCTTTTGTTTAGCCAGGGAAGTCTTGAAGGAGGCTGTGACCAAGCTGAAGCTCAGAGGATGAACAGCAGCCAGGCAAGGAAAACACAGTAGAGTGACAGGTTTGACAGTGTAAGCAAGAACATAGCGGGTAAAGCAAAAAATAAAAAAAGTACTTTATGTCATTTTTAAAAATCATGTTTGTTTATATTTTAGCCAAAATACAATTTCTGTGCGATAGGATCATGGTTCTATGATCTCACTTAATTATTTTATCCTCTGTGTGCCCAGGCACTGTCCTTGTAAGACTGAAAATCATACCCCTTAATGTTGTTATGAACTTCAACTGAAGCAATACATTTAAAGTGTTCAAAAGTGTCCAACAGAGTAAGTGCTCAATAAATTTTAGATTATGCAGATTAAATATCATTTTCCCTTTTTTTGCAACTTTTCACAAGAAGTAATTCCCATTTAACATCATGAGATTTTTGTTTGTAATCCAGGGATTCTCAGTAGTGAGAATCAGTAGAAGGAGGGGTCCATTACTCTAGGAAACATAGTAGAAACTCTTGAGTTTTCTTATAAAATTGCATATTCATTTGGCTTTCCTTTCACTCCCCAATTTCGGAAGCCCTGTTACTGTTTCAGTGAACCACCGTTAGTTGGGGAGAGTGTAGTATGGCATTTTATTCAGGGATGTTGAAACAGAAGAACGTTTTTGAACTTAGCATTAGAGACATTCCAGGTACAGCACAGATACAGCTCTGTTTTAGATTAAAACACCTGAACTATCTGACCTCCGGTCTCTTCAGGTCTTGCCAGGCTATGTGTGGCAAAGACCAGGAAAACACCAAGAAGGTGCGCTGGTTCTGAATGCACTGCAGACTCAATGGCTTCTAATAAGAGCTCCATATCAATCTATTTCTTTGTTGTTGCTTTTTTTTCTGAATGAAAAGGTGATATATTTTTTAAATATTTGTCTACAGTGAATCAAGAGAAAATAGAAATGCGCAGTAAAATATCCAACATTTTGACTCAAAAATCAAAATTTTTAATTTATGGCAAATAAATTCCACAATGATAAACGTTACTTTATGCAAGAATGGATTTTGGCTTGCCTGTAATTTCATCTTGTTGGAGGAAATGGTTGGGAAGTGTGTTGTGGGAATTTGGAATGTATTACAATGTTTTCTGTGGCTCACACTGGTTAATTCAATGTTTAAAACCTGTTCATTTTACAGCTATATGCATCAGTTATGTTTACAAAGACTTTCATTTAGCCAAAAGTGATTAATTATTAAGATTTTATTTCCATGTTTTCTATTTCTGGCTTATACCATACTTTTTATAAAAACAAGTGTCATCTATTTAGTCAGAAAATGTCAATATTAACTACCCATTATGCACACAGGGAGTTTATTTGTAAAGTGGAATAACTCTCAAAACTAAAATGTAGATAATACAAATATGATATTCTACACTCTATTTTGTTAAAAACCATATAACTCAAGGAAAATAGGCTTCAAAAAACTGGATACTCGATGACATTATAATTTAGGACTAACATATAGTTGATTCATAAAATAATATTGTGAGTTAATCTACCACTGTAATTATAATGCTACATGATGACCCAACAATCCAATATAGATGTGGCATGTTGATGTGTTATAAATTGTTACAATAAAACTACTTTATAGATGAATTTTCCTATACCATAAATAATTATATCTAATAATATCTTAACTTGTGTAATATTATGCAAACTTCAAACTGTAACAATTCTTACAGTTGCCTTCAACCTCTCGCAAAACAAGTGAAATGTAGGCTCCATTAGAAGTGATAATAGTTTAGTATTTCAACACATTGTGCTAACATTCATTAACTATGTACAAGTTAAAATATCTGAACTCTTCTAATCCTCATAGGAAACCTCTGAAGGAGGGACTGCATTATCCTCATTTTACAGAAGAAGAAACTGAGAAACCAAGGTAACGAAGTGCTCATTGGTAGAGCCAGAATTGACATAAAGATGTGTCTGACGTGACATCCATGTTCTTAAGCACTATGTCACACTGCTTTATATAATCTTTTCTTCTTAGCACTGATGAAGTTATGCATTTATCTCATAGATAATGCCTAGTTAGGATATTTTTACATCACCTGATTAGAATCTTAAATCAACTATTTGATTTATTTGAAACTAGTTCCCTACATAAAAATGATAATCAGTTTAGCAAACAATTAATTTGCACATGTACAGTTAATAAAAACTATCTGTTACCAATTATTGGGAATGCCTTTGTTAATATATGGAAAGCCAGGGTCCACATCTTCTCATTTTTGCTCTTATTTCCTTGTCTTCCTTTAAGAGCCTACATTGTCCTTGCAGATCCTGCGGGCTGAGCAGGCTGTCATTTCTTGGACAATCTTCCAAGCTGGCAGACATGCTATTCCAAGGCTCTCACAGTTGTTATGAGTTTTGTGGGAGATTTACAGATTCCTTCTGCAGATATCTCATTTTCCTGCTGATATGACTGCCTGCTTTTCCTGCAGTAAATCCTTATTATCTCACCTTATTTCTCCATCTTCTCCTTCCTTTCTAGTCATGCTGCTGCTGCTTCTGCCCACCTATCACTAAAACTCACTTCTCTTTATCTTTGTGCTGTTGGCATTCTCATTTAGACATCATTCTTGTTAGATCTACTTGTTTATTTGTGGACATATGCAGGCCTTCCTAATTTTTTTTCATTTATCCCCCGTGAACATCACCGTTTTGTCAGAAATACCACCTTCTGGGTAAAACCACCAGGAATACATTTCTCCCCCAGGAAATATGACAAAACCTTTCTCTCCAATGCCGCCTGTTCTTTCCCTTTAAAGCATTTCTCTGCTGAAGCAGCTAAGTGGCTGCACAACATAATCCCGTATAAAGCTGGCAGAAATGCTATTTCAGAGCATTTGTGTTTAACTCCTTACTGTCCATGTGTACAAGCTGCAGAAGCACTTGGATACTCATGCAATACATTTCCACTCAGCATACACTCTTTAAGCTATGAGGCTCTGTCAGCCCTTTGAGACCCTGCATTATATTTTTTTCTTTGCTGTTCCAGTGTGACCTACCCCCATCCCCCCACCTCTACCTCCACCGAAGGCTAACCATATGGATTACATCAATGGGCTGCATTTCCCCTGGCTTCTGGGGTGGGTTCAGAATACAGGGAGGGAGGACACTAAAGCAGGAGTATTTGTAACCTTAATTCTCTCCCTGTGGGCTTGCTTTGGGGTGGTGGCCTCTCTGTTGAAAAGGCCACCACACTTGTGCCATAGGAGGCCCTCCTCCTGTAACTTCTCTCTCTGGGTTCTGTAATCACTCCCTCCTCTTATCCTGCAGTGTGGCTATCCTCTATGCTAGCTTCCAAGTTCTGACTTGTCCATTATTGTTCTCCCACATTCCTGCCACATCTCTTGATGTAAGTTTCATGGTTAAGCACTCCTTAAATCACAAGCTGTGTGTGTAGCATCTGTCTCCTGAACTGACTGATACAGGCTTTGAGTATACCATGTGGAGGGATTAGATCCAGGTGTTGCCTTTAAGGAACGTCCACTGTAGAAATGGAGCCAACCATGTAAACACAGAAATGATGAACATGGGATAGTAACAGACATAAGATACAGAGAGGTCACACGATAAAACAGGGATCGGTTCTATCTGGGAAGAGGGGATCAGAGAGGTCTTCCTGTAGTAATGTTTGAGTGGTGCCTAGAAAGATGAACTGGTTTGTCACTAGGTCCATGGAAGGATGGGGCTGAGACTGGGGTAGAAAGGTAATTCTTCAATGAGAGAATAGAACTGGTGAAGCAAGAAAGCCTGGGATATTATTGTGAATGTATTTAACTACAAACTCACAATAGCCTGAGCTTATCATGGGAGAAGGAACATGTAAGTCCAGAAAAGTCTGCAGATCTTAGAGGGTCTAATATGTCATGCTAAGGAATTTGGACCTCATTCTGTATGTCATGGGGAGAGAAGTTGGTATGCTAAATAGTGGAAAACTGAGTTTGTCTTTAGACAGAGAACTTTGGTGACATTTGAAGGAGAACAAGAATGAAGACACAAAGAACAAAGAAACAGGGGAAGAGGAAAGAGACTGATTAAATAAACAATAACATAAAAAGATGGTAAAAGGGCAGAACTCATAAAAGTTGGCCATGTGTTAGAAATGGAGGTGGAGAAAATGAAAGCCCTAGGATGATGCCAGGTTTCTGGCTTGGTGTTTGGTAGCACAGTTTCATTAGACTTTAAGTGTGAGGGAAGGATACGATTTGCCATAAAATAATAAGAATACACAGTTCACATTGAGCTTGAGCTTTTTGGGCAACACTCACATGCAGAAACTGAGGTTCAGAAGAGCTCTGGTATAGGTTTGAGCATCACCGAAAAATAAATGTAGCTGCTGCTATGAAAATGGATGAAGTTGCTTAGGAATGTTGTCTCACCCAATAAGAGAGGAGCAAGGATAATACAACCAAAGTTATGTAATTATTTAAAAAATAAAGTTATTTAATATTCAGAGTATGTTAAGCATTTTGATAATTAATTGCTCACATATCTTAGATCTGTACCACATAGCTAGCTTATAGACATCTTCATTTCCCAATTACACAAATAAAGGAAGTCTGGCTTAGTGAGTTAGCTAAGGTCCCAACACCATAAGATAGTACAAATGAGGCTAGAATTCAAACCTTTTAACTCTTCTCTAGTACTCATACTGCCATCTGATTGCTTTCTTTTAGCAATACTTATAAACATAGAGCAAGAAATAAAAAATCAGAAAAAAATATAGACAAAAGACCCTTGGAATCCATTAAAATGGTTCTAGTGATAGAAAAGTCTGTCTATACAGTGGGGACTTGACTTACGAGTTTAATTCGTTCCGAGACCAAGCTCCTTAAGGAGCTCTTTAAAGAGCTCGTTAACTCAAATTACTCTATCAGCTCAATGCAAAAAATCGGCCAAGAGACAGCTGGTATCTCAAAAAACTCGTTAGTCGGGACACTCATAAGTCAAGGCCCCACTTTACTTTATAATATGCCATTATTTAAAACATTTTATTTTGAAGAATGCAACCTTATTTACTTCACATGTTTATAAACTGCTTCAAATTTTATTTGGTTAACTTTTTTATTCTTTTATTTTCTTAACCTAAACCTACTTTGTCCTCACTCTGACTGCTACTGTAGTATTTGTTCACTGTCATTTGACTATTCCACGTAGTAGCACATTGCAGCTGAGTTTAAGGAACCAGAGTTCCAAAGACTGGCATATTCGTCTTTCAGAACTGTCACAATTTTCACTTACAGTTCAGTATTACACAGGAGTATAGATCTTGAAACTAATTTGGAAACAGAACAGGGCATTTGTACCAGGTTCCTGCTTCACACTTCCATAGTAGTTTTCTGAATTGTAATCTAAGTCAATGAATTGGAAATGCCTTGTGAAGGAAAATGCAAAGGTAAGAGTTCTTAGATTAATGTTAATGCTATGCATTATGCAACATGACCCATAAGCTAGAACATTCTTACTAGATAGATGATACCATGATATAATAATTTATGGCTGAATTTCACAGGAACAATTGGAGGCATTCATAGATTTTCTAAGGAAAAAAAAAGTTAATCAGAAAAGCCCTTTACATTCCTAATCCCAATTTCTGAGTATTTTGCTGAAGCCTTAAAGTTAGCTTTCAGGAAAGAACTTGAATAAAAGTAGACCCATCATGTGGGCCTGCTTCACTCTGCAGATGAGAAGAAATGAATCTGACAGAATGCCACCATCATCAAATTATATGCAAATCTGGTGGCAAGAGGATAAGAAAGCTCTTTTCCAGTTGCTTCTATTTACTTAGTGAAATAAGAAACAAAATCATCATCTGAGAGTGTGGTGTTGGGGACTGGAAGAGAAAGGAGGGGAAAATGCAGATAGGTAGAAGTATAGGAGAACAGGAAAGTAAATTTGGGAAATGTAAAGGTTTAAGAGGCTGGGACAAAGCTCACTTGAAGCTTGTGGTCATTGATTAAAAGTAAAACATACTTTCCCTTCATCCATGTTCACCAGAGGAGTGTAACCTAAGGTAAATAGAGAGTTAGATTTAGCAGGAAATACTGTGAAGAGATAGAAGGGACTAGGGAGCTACATTCATGTAATATGATGATTATAATGATGTAACATTAGTAAGTTAAGGATAAAGAGAATATGAGGGATCATGAATAGTAAAAGTTAGGATATTCAATAGATTAAATTGGTGGATATTTCAAATAAATATTGTAATGGGGCTACCTTAGGAAATGAGATGGATTAAAATAATAAATACCTTAAATTTTTAAATTATTGAATTATATAAAATAAAATAAAAAATAAAAGAATAGCAAATGCTCTAGAACAGGGGTGGGCAAACTTTTTGACTCGAGGGCCACAATGGGTTCTTAAACTGGACCGGAGGGCCGGAACAAAAGCATGGATGGAGTGTTTGTGTGAACTAATATAAATTCAAAGTAAACATCATTACATAAAAGGGTACGGTCTTTTTTTTTTTAGTTTTATTCATTTCAAATGGGCCGGATCTGGCCCGCGGGCCGTAGTTTGCCCACGGCTGCTCTAGAACCTAAAATTTTATCTTAGACTATTGAAACAAAAGGGTATGAAGACAGACATAAGGGACATTTCCTCTTTTTGCTAGACATCTGGTAACCTAGTTTAAAATACATATTTGCACAGTATTCTCTTGATTAACTGCTAAACAAAGTGAGTATGTTTCATGCATATAAATGCATGAACATCTAACAGTTAGATTTTAATTGATTTTTACATAGTAAACCTATCATAGAAAGTGGGACCAAGCCATGCTCAATGTCTATTTAAAATTCATTCATTTTCAAAGGGCACTAGCTAAAAAATCATTTTAGCTATATAATTTCATCAATACTAATAATAGCCTAGGTGGTCGTCATGCCCTAACATTGTCACAAGATAGCCGTCACAAGATGGCCATCACAAGATGGCCACACGCATAACAAAGGTGGGGCCCTGCGGAGGAGGTGGGTTGCGGCAGGGGAGGGCAGTTGTGGGCAATCAGGCAGGCAGGGGAGCAGTTAGGCGTCAATCAGGTCAGCAGGGGAGTGGTTAGGGGCAATCAGGAAGGCAGGCAGGTGAGCGGTTAGGAGCCAGTGGTCCTGGATTATGAGAGGGATCCCAGAGTGGAGAGGGTGCAGGCCGGGCTGAGGGACACTCACCCCTCTGCACAAATTTCGTGCACCGGGCCTCTAGTATATCATAATTTCTTGGCAAGGTTGACTTATATTTAATATTTCCTCCTATTAAAGATGGATTCTGAGAATGCCAATGGTATGAGCTTTCTGAAAACATATTTACTAAGTCAAAAATTTTAAAAAGCAAATCCTCTAATAAAATTTGTGACAATGATTTCAAGATGGTGTATACCAATTAAACAAACCATTAGTGTCTCTGTTTAATACTTCTTCACCTCAATACTGAGTTTCCTTATTTTATTATTCACTAATTTTATGATATCTCATGGATATTTTAATTGGCATTTATCTAGTTACTGGCATGATTAAAATCTTTCTCTAAGTTTAGTCTCTTATATTTAGTTTTTTAGGTTTCATTCCTTATCTTTTGTCTATTTTTATACTGGACTTTCAGCCTATTTCTTAACAGCTTCTAAAACCTTTTAAAATATGATGTTAATTCTTTAAATTTCTTGACAGATACTGGTCCAATTGTTTGCTTTTAATCTTATTACTCAGGAGTTTTGACATGTGCATTTTAATTTATAAGTAGTCACTCAACTATCATAACAATTGTGCACAATAAACATTATTATTCCCATTTTGCATATCAGAAAATAGAAATTCAGAGAGGTGGAATAATCTGCTCTATGTCCTACAGACTAAAATTTTGATGCAGATCTGTCTGGCCCTAGAACTCATTCATTTTCCAGTGTCACACTGTAACTGGACCCACAAAGCCTGATAATGAGAGGATTTAATATGAAACATGTAAGAATAGGATAACGTGAAACCATAGTGAAGAAGGACCTTATTTGGGAAGTATAAGTACAATTATGGCAAGAGTTAAAGAAAATGGATCCACAGAACAAAGGACAGTGATGAGTTGACAATGACTCCAAGATTTCCTGTGTAGCTGGCTGCTGATATAGTAGCATTAGCCAGTGTGACAAAGACACCAGGCACAGAGCTCTGTCACTGCAAGATGATAAGCTGAATTGTCTTCTCCACATTTCATTTCTGTTAGTGACAGTAGATACAGTTTGAAATGCCTCGTACAGAAAAGTCTCTCCAAGTTGGGTGGAAAGGCCACATTCACAGCTAGACAAGTAGATTTGGACAGATTTTCTGTATGCAGATGGAACCAAATGACATGCTCGATGTTTGGTGTATGGCAACAGCAGGGCACCTATTAATTTCCAGAGGAAACTCCATGGAATCAATTTAAGAAGGAAGAAGAAGCTAGGGCGTAGAAAGGGGGTTTCTGCTAAAACACAATATACAGGTTCCTGAAAAACCCTGTGTTCTGTAACATTTACAGAAGAACAGCAGGGCATACGAGAGGATAGGTTTCAGGGTAGACCACTTGAAACTTTCATAGTTTTGTAACAATCCTTATAAAAATACTAACACACTTTAAAAGATGTGTTAAGCTCCTTACACGTGAAGAACTACTAGAGTAAATACAGGAAGTTTACCCTTCTAAAAATAGGTGAAGGTAGATTTATGGAAGAATTTTAACAAAAGGTTGAGGTCACTAAGATAAGGGGAAAATGCACAATTATCAAAGACAGTGCAATACATTTCCAAGACAGAGTTTGGGCTGAATAACCATTGTTCCCAGGATGATATCCCGGTACACATTTGCTGGGTTTAGCTGTGTGAGAACTTAGAGAAACAAAATAATAATACACCGCAGAAAAAACTGTGCATAAACCAATGCAACTTCCACGTTATACTGATATTGCCCTCTTATTTACAATTCATGATTGAGGGAATTTGCCCATAGAATTAGAGAAAACCATATTTCAGAATTCAAGTCCACACAAATTAGTACTACCCTCCTTGGTACTCTTTTACTTGCTATGTAACTTTCCTTTTTGGCCTTTATCATAATTTATATAATTTTCCCCACTATATACTAAGCTCTATAAAGGCAGGGGCTTTATTTTTATTTTTTTACTGTTATACCCACTTTGTCTAGCACAGTGCCTGGCATATAAAATATCAATAAATATTTGTGAATAAGTGCAAGAATATATTCAATAAATATATAACAATGAACACGTTTGAGAAGATAGCTAGCTAGATCTAGTAGAATCGACCAATAAATAAGCAATTATAATACAGTGTATGTGACAAGTGCTTAAATAAGATAGGCACAAGGTGCTATGAAATCTCATGAGAGGAGTACATATTTGGTCTTAGGGGAGGGTGGCTTTTAGAAGAAATGAAGTTTAGTTTAAAATCTGACAGGTGGTCAGAAGTGAGGGAAATTAAAGGAACAGGAGGGCAGAGGATGTGTCAAACATGGAATGGCATGAACAATTGAAACATTCCAGGAAAAATAAAGTAACTAGGGTCAGGCTGTAAACTCCTGTAGAAACTAAGGGGATGCTAAGTGCTATTAAAGATAAACCACAAATTCTAACCCACTGACAGTGTTCCTGGTGGGGCAGTCTCCCATGTAATAATTCAGGGATCTATGCTTTTTTTGTCTTATATATTTATCCTTTGTAAGCACCCAAAGTCCCCTTTATTTAGCAGGCAGATGGAAAAAGGTACCAGGGGAAAGACAAACTCATGTCTTAACACTCTGTTTCAGGAAAGACATTGTTCCTGCTCACATTCCATTGGTTAGATTTTCGTCATATGGTACAGCTAATGGCAAAGGATGCTGGGAAATGTAGTCTAGCTATGAACAGTTGAAAAATAAATGGGTTTTAATGAGTATACAGCAGCCTTTGCCATGCATAGAGGTAGTAGAATTAAACATAAGGTCGGAGAGTGGAAATAGGACTATTTTATAAAAGACATTTTATGTTATGTTTCGACTTTATCCTAAAGAAAATGCAGTGCTAGAGAAAATTTTTTTGTTTGTTTTTATTTTTTTTTATTTTTTTATTTTTTT